>NC_062222.1:136973095-137125595 GCF_902686445.1 Sciurus carolinensis | reverse complement strand
TCCACGTCCCCCAGGTTCTGCTCCTGGGGTTGTCAGGGTCAGGAGGAAGCCAGCCCTACTTAACTAATCTCTCACGTCAAGAAAGTCCAGATGTGTCCCCTCTGCCCTCCCTGGCTGGCCCCAGGTGTCTTTCTCATGAACTTCCTTGGGAGGGACGGCAGAGGGCTCCTAGGGGACCTGGGTTTGGAGGGGTGTCTTGGACAGTGTCCAAGGGAGGAGGCCTGCGTTTCCCGGAAACCCAGAGCAGGCGCAGGCCCGGGACTGCTGCGGACGGCTCAGGATCCTTCTTCTGTGACCTGCAGGCCAGCCAAGGAGGGCGACGGCGGGGGCGGCAGCGGACCTGCATGCGGCCGAGCCACCCTGTGGCCACCCAAGGCCTCCCGCAGAGACCCGCGGCTGGGGAATCCAGGAGGTCACCCAAGTCCGCGGTCCACACCTGCTGAGCTCCAGCCGCTACCGCTGTGGCCACACACGTGCCCTGAGAGCACCCTGGCTCCAGGCGGCACAGCGGGAAGCACCAGCCTGTCTCAGCAGAGACGGCCACCGGCAGCCGCCCAGGTTCACCAGCAAGCGGAGGCCAGCAAGGCCTGCGTCCTGTCTGAACCCTCCACTGAGGGCGCGAGCCAGCCGGGGCAGGGCAGAGGGAGGAGGGGAGAGGCAAGGCCAAGACCTCCCGGGACTGCGTGGACTGCAGCCCACCCTCCTCTGGTCACCTGGCTGGCACGGGGCTCTGAGCCCCACCTGGCCTCCAGCGACTCAGGAGATGAGCACACCAGCGGCGGCGGCAGTTCCACCTCAGCTCCAGTGTCCCATGGTGCTGTAGTGGCGGGGACGCCACCCCTCGGCAGGGAAGCAAACCTGTTATCCACCAGCAGAGCCCCTGCCCACAGGAGACCTGGGGTCACACACAGCGCCGAAGGGCCGACCTCAGGCGGAGCCACCATCCTGCACCCACGCCCAGGACCCGACGGCGTCCCCCGTCCCAGTCACAGACAGACGCGGGCGGCCCGCTGCTGGCGAGGAGGTCTGCGCAGGAGGCGCGGGAGGAGACCGTCAAGGTCAAGGTCTGGCCAAGGCCTCCTGGGCCGGCTTTGCTGCCGGGGTCTGAACCCTTCGCAGCAGCAGCTTGAATGCTCAGCAGCATCCCTCGCAGGCGGCAGGACCGGGCTCCGGCCTGAGCACCAGCCTGGGCACCAGCGCTAGGACAGCGAAGGTCAAAGGACCTTCCCAAATGTGAACCGACTTACCTGCAAACTGCGTCCTAACCCGAAGAAAACGGGGAGCTTGCTAGAATGGGCTTCAAACCCAAACCAGTAATGGCGTCCATGATGACTGAGTTAGGTAAGTGGAGGAAAGTGGTGGGCCTCAGTCTTCCGTCCGTGAAATGGAGCAGCAGCAACTCACAGTCGCCTTGGACACGAGTCATCTCCTCTAAAGGCGACCAGTTACCACGCCACTCAGGGTGCCACAGTGACCGATAGAAGGGAGGACAGGCCCATGAGCCTGGGGACATAGAGCCATTAAGGAGCACTGTCCTGTGGGGAGGCTGTCCCCTCCGGGTGCCCCAGAAAGGGGCTCCCCAGCACCCAGCCTCAGTCTGGGTCGCTCAGCGGTTTCAAGGACTCCCACCCTAGTCTTCCAGCAGGACCAGAGGAAAGGAAGCTCCCCTGACTCTTCCAAAAGGTCCTTGGTGCCTGTCAAGCATGCGACCGAGTTCAGACACCCCACCCGACCCCACAGCCTGACCGCCACGGCCCGGAACTGGGGCGTCTCTCCATCGGGACCAACGGACCTGCTCAGACATCAGTCCGGGCCTTCTGTCAGGGACTGTGTCACCCTGCCCACCACCAGTGAGGGAGGGTCGTGGCTGACCGCCGCCCGTCAGGAGGCTGAGGGTGGTGAGGACCGGCTGTGCAGATCCTGGTCTGAGTCCTGGCTCCGAGCCGCCTTGAGCCTCAGCGGCCCCACGTGACATGGAGGCTGCCTCCTTGCGGGGTTGCTGGGTGACAGGGGCTTATCTCGGTGGCCTCACTCCTGACCCTCCTCAGGCACTGCCTGGCCCTCTCTGCAGATAGGCCAGGCTCGTAGGCAGAAGGCAGGGGCCCGAGTGCAGGGCGCCAGAGTGGTGTGCCCGGCGGCTCGTCCCCGCCCTGGGCGCCCTCCACTGCGCATCCTGGTGGCCCTTCCCAGGGAGCCATCACAGAGGAGCCGCACACCCCTTATGAGCTAAGGGCCCTTCGAGATGCTCTTATGATAGAAAATGCAGCTCAGCAAAGGTAAAGTGACTTTGCCGAGCTCCTGCACCCAGGAGGGCCAACCCCGGCCAGGCCACGGAGACAGCCCAGCTGCGGGTAGGGGATCGTTTGCCCGTGAGCAGCAGCACGTCCTAGGCGAATCAGTTTCCCCGAAGGGAAATGGCGGAGCCGGCAGACTTGACATTCCAAAGGTGGGGCAGCTTCTCCAGCAAGGAACGGGTCCTGATGGCCACCTCCCGGGTTCGGGCCAACGCTGCCAGCGCGATGGCCCAGCGGACCCTGTGGGTGCGGGCCCTGGACCTGCATCCCGCCCTCGTGGGGAGACAGACCTCAGCCCAGCGGGACAGCCAGGCACCAAGCCAGGGCGGAGCAGGCGGCTCAGGCCCCCACAGCCGCAGGGGTGAGCCCCGAGCAGGGTCTCCAGCACGCGGAACCGACGGCACAACCCACCACCCCCAACTGGTGCCCTGAGCATCGACAAATCCTCAGTGGCTGCCGTGGGTTGGCCTGGTCCTGAGAGGAGGCCGTGGAGACGCAGGGAGGCTGAGCGAGGCCCTGGCCAGCCGGGACACCAGGGTGGCTGGGAGCTCGGGCCCAGCTCTCCTCCAGCCCCGCTGACGCTGCCGCGTGCACTCCTGGCTCCGGGACGGACAGTCACGGGAGCACCAAGGGAATAAGGGCCACTCCACAGGAGAGGAGGACGGCTCCCCGCCGAGGTCAAGCCCTCGCTACTCCCACGCAGGTGACAGCGCGGGGCTGACGTCTCAGGCCTGGGTGGGCGGGCCCTGTCCCTGCCCGCTGCTCGCCTTCGGGGGCTGAGGGCGTCCAGGGCTGCTCCTCCGAGCCTCCCTCCTCCAGCCCACCCTCCAAGCCCTAACCTGCCTCTTTTGTTGGCTTCGCAGGAAAGAAAATAAAAGGGAGGAAGGGAGGAAGGGAGGGCCGAGGAGAGAGAAGAGAAAGGATGGGAAAAAGGAAAGGGAGAGGCCTGGCTCCTGGCCGAGCCTCCCGGAGGCGGCACACACGAGGGAGGCCTCCCGTCCTGCCGCCTGGCGACCGTGAGGGGCTGCCCCAGCAGGCCGGCGGGCAGCTCAGACCAGGAGGAGCAGCGGTCATCCTGCCCCGTCGGGGTCCTCCGCACCTCAGAGGCGGCGGGAGCGGCAGGGACCTGAGCAGAGCGGGTCTGGACACCTGCGTGCCTGGCTAGGCCAGGGCGTCACGGTGCCCCTGAGAGATGGCCTCGCAGCCTCCCCTGGCCTCTCCCACCTCGCCCTACTCTGCCTCCCCGCCCACTTTTGCAGCAAGCAAGCCCAGTGCAGGGCTCCCTGCAGGCCCCGACCCCTGCTGGGCCCAAGGCCACTCCGGGCACCTCCTGCCCCCATCAGGCCCCAGCGCCAGTCCCAAGGCCGCCCCAGGCCTCCGGGCTCCCTGCCCCTCCATTCCCCCACCCCTCTCCCCACCCCACCCTGCCTGTCCCCCTGGGGACCTCCAACACCTCCCAGGGCTATGACAGCCACACCTGCCTGGGCCTCCCTGCTGAGCCCCAATCCCTGCCCCAGGCGCCTCCAGGAGGCTGTCCCACAGGCTGGCGCCCTGTCCTGTCTGTCCTGAGGCCCCCACCTGCCTCCCAGCCCACCTCTTCCTCCCGTGCTGCAATCCCAGGCTTCCTGTCCCCTCCTCTCTCCACCCACATCATGGCCTCATTCCGTGCTGTCCACACCGCGCCCTGGATCAGGCAGCCGCCTCTCACCTGGGTGTCACAATGACAGCCCAACAGGGCTGCCTGCATCCCCTCCTCCTGTCCATCTTCAGGGTAGATGGGTCAAATGCCTGGTGTGTCCCCAACTCACATGCCACAAAAGCCACCAGCCAGCCCTCTCACTGCAAACTCACTTGGACCCCAAGGCCACCACCTGCCCGCCATGCCCCGTGGCCTCCCTGGATCCGACCATGGCCTCGTAGCTCCGCACCCTCTCCTGCCTCCACCCTGGCCCATACTGATCCTCTAGAAGTGCTGTCCGCGTGTCACCCTCTGCTAAAACCCTGCAGCGGCACCCTACTTTCCTCAGAGGCTTGGCCAGAGGGCTCAGAGGGTGGCCCCGCTCATCCTGGCTGCTCTGGCTCTTCCTCCTCTCACCTGGCTCAAGCCACCTGTGTCCTGGTCCTTCCTTGCTCACCTGCCACAGGACCTTTACACATTCTGGCTTCTCTTCTTGGAGGACATCGTGACACCCACCTGGCTTCCTCCCACACTTTCTCCACTCTCACTCAAATACTGTGGAGTCACCAAGGCCTGCCCTGACCTTCTGGCTCTCCCAACCCCTCACAACCTGTACCATTTCTCTCTCATTCATCACTTTCTCTCTGATTACCACACTAACATCTGTTGCTCAATTTCTGCTTCTTCCCTTAGAATGTGAGTTCCAGGAGCACAGGGCTTCGTCTGTGTGTTGACTCAAGTAGCCCCAGCACTGGGTCAGCATGCAGCACACAATAGCTGCTCAAAAATAATCGCTGGATACACACATGCCAATAAGGCGAAGCAAACAAGCCGTGGCCTGTTGCTCTCAGGGCCTGCTTTTCCCACTGGGGTGAGGGGACTCCATCAGCTCCTCCAGCTGCTCCCTACCTGAGTTGAGGCAAGCCACCTCACCTGTCACCACACTCTGCCTGTGGCGCCTGTCCTGCTGAGGCAAGGCCTGCAGCTGCAAGCCCAGCCCCAGGGCAGCAGCCCGTGCATGGGAGCTTTGGGACGTGCTAGGAGGACTTGCACCCAGGAGGAAGAGGCAGGGCCACCTGGCTGCTGGCACGCGGAAGACGCGTCACCAGCGGGGACCTGAGCTCTCCCTGTAGCACCAAGGTGCTGAGACCCCACGCACAAGGGCTCTGGCTCAAGGTCCCCAAGCCCTGAGTGCCTGCTCCCAAGCTCCTCGGCTTCTGTGACCGTGGTCGTCATGTCCCCAGCCGCACTCCACTCGGGCTTCTGCATCTTCACAGTCAGGACGTGGTTTCTAAGCATGGAGCTGGGCTCTGGGGCTGGAGATCACGGTGCCCCAAGGCTTGCAGGTGGTAGGCTCTAGGGCCCTGGGGTTGTGACTTCAAAGCCCCTGCCCCCCAGGACACAGGACTCTGGGAGCCCGGCTCCCAATCGCACAGGGCTGGCTGTGCACTGAGAGCTCCACACACACGCCCAGCGCCCCCATCCCCGAGCCGGCCCTGCTGCAGGGGCCGCCCGCCTGGGCTGCTCAGGACCAAGGCTGGATCTTCACATAGCACAGGTTGAAGGTCAAGGTCACCAGTGCACAGACTCCACCAGCTGTGGGTGACTTTTGCTCCTCAAAGGCATGCTGGGCCCTGAGCTCTGTAGCTGTGCAGGTGACCCCACATGGACACAGAGTCTTCCCTGAAGTCACTATTCAAGAGGAGGCGACAGTCCTCGGGGTTGCCTGGTGGCACCTCTATGAGGAGGAAAGGAGCACAGAGACAAGGAGGCAGAAGGAGGCCACTGAGGCCAGAGGCGGAGATCTGCAGCCAGCTGCCAGCCAAGGCTCACCAGGACGGGCGGCCACCACCAGGAGCTGGGGAGGCAGGGCGGTCTCTCCAGAGTCTGCAGGGGCAGCAGACGCCTCAATTTGGACTTGAGCCTCCAGAACCACGAGAACTGCCCCATCAACTGAGGACACTCCCCGGCCTCGCTCTGTCTCACTGGACAAGGCCGGGCGCCTGCTAGGGGCCGGGGCTGGGCCGGGCTGCAGGGTCCTGGCCTCCTTGTTCTGCTGCTCCTGTGAAGCACTGAGGCCCATTGGAGAGAAGGCCTCAGGTCCAACCTGAGGCCAGTGGTCCCTGTGGAGGCCCATAGAAGTAGGAGATGCAGGAGGCCCAGGGGAGTGAGGGGTCCTGTCCTCACCCAGTGCTTGTCCATGACCTGGCCAGACCCACTGCCTCTGACCTCTGGCACATGCCACCCTCCCTCCCCCAGGAGCAAGGGGGTCTCTGCAGGGCCCATGAACCAGCCGCCCCTGGAGAGGACAGCGGTGGTGATCTGGCTCGGAGGGCCGTGCAGGCCAGCTCTGACCTGGGGCTTGGGTGGCAAGACCCAAGGGGGCTCACAGGTATGTCGGAGAACTTGCTCCAGCCCAGTACTGTCCCTCAACTCCACCCAGCTCAGCAGGACCCGCTCAGCTGCTTCCTCTGGCCTCCAGCCTCAGCCCCTCCCTGCCTCCCCAGCTCTGGGGAGTGGGTGCTCTGCCGGAGGAGCCCTGACCAGCCTCGGGCTCCCCAAGCCCCTCTCGGGTGCCACTTGCTTCCAGACCCCACGCGGTGGGCCTCTTCAAATCTCTGCCGCTCTCCAGCACAGGGGTCCCGACCCCTCAGGTCAACTGAGCGTCTCGACAAGCTTCAGCCTCACCTTCACCTCCTCACTGCCACACAGCGGGCAGTGCCCGCCCAGGGCCTCTGCTTTCCCCTGGTCTGGCTGGGGTGCTTTCCCGGGATGCCCCTTTATCCTGGTGCCCCAGTCACACCTCCCCAGGGGCCAGAGCGCGTCACCCCGCCACGCCCCATCCTCCCTACGCGTAGCCTCAGCCACCTGCACGCAGGGCTTCCGTCCAGGCTGCTCCGCACAGGTGCCCGGGTCCCTCCTGTCTTCCTCCCCAGCTCACAGCAGGGTCCCGGGGATACGTGAACAGGCCACTACGTGAATCCCACCCTACATGACTGGGTGGTAAAGATGAATCATGGGCAGGGGACAGATGTGTCCCCTGGAAGACCCAGGAAGGGCACAGGGGAGGGAGACACCGTCTGGGGAGCAGAAGCAGAGGGGTGGGGGGCAGCAGACCAGAGAGGTCAGGATCCACTCTGCAAGAGGCACACGGAGCAGGCCAGGGGCCACACCTTCCAGGACACACACTGGACGGTCACTCTAGGTGGGGCTGGACAGGTGGCAGAGACACTGCTCCCCTTAGACCATGTAGAAGGGACAGTGAGTCAGTGGCTCTGTGTCCACAGGGGCAACTCCTTGCCCCTCTGCACACAGGGGCACCACACAGGTAAGGGCTGGGCCGTGCGGCCATCGGGGAGGCCAGCGTCTCCCCTTGCTCAGCAATAAAACCCTGCCATGGGATGCTCGCCCGGAGCAAGCGACAGTATCCTCCGTCCTCTCCAGAACCAGGTTTTGGGGACAGAGCACCCCTTCTGCTCCCCCTCCCAGACCCCTGCCACCAGGTCACAAAGCAGCCGGCGCACACCCTTAATCCCGTCGTGACCAGGCTTGCCTCCACTTGGGAAGAAGGAGTAAATCACAGTCAGAAAACGTTTGCAAGAACAGAGTTTATAAGAAGCCACAACGGTAATGCAGCCAGGGCTGCCTTTGTTAGGCTGGGGTGGGGAGACGCACCTCCGTCACATATTCTGTGGAGGACCGAGACCAGGGCCATGAGGAGAAGAGGCAGCTCCCCGCAGAGCCCACGCCTGGCGGCACACCACGGCCTGGGCCAGCAGAGAGGCCCGCGCTCCAGCAAGAACGTGCAGGCAGCAGGGCTACAACAGCCCCAAAGCCAGCAGTGCCAACCAGGGGGAAACAGACCGTCACCTGGCCACACAGCCGGGCCCGGCCCAGCAAAGTAGGCCAACTCTGTACAGCTGCAGGGGCAGCGCGGACAGGTCCTGGGAGTCACGAGAGGAGAGGATCGGGGAGAAAATGCTGCCGGATCCCACTAGCGCCAGTGCAAGAACAGGTGACACTGGTCCATGATGGAAACAGCAGGAAGCTGTGGCTCACTGACCGGCGCCCGGCCACCAGCAGCACTGCACACTTGCTGGTCCAAATTCTCCCAGCTGCCCAGTTCAGGTGTGCGTGTTCTGTGTGACTCTCACCAGCAGTGTAGAGACCAGTGTCTGCAAAAGCAGGCTGCACTGAGTAGGTGTGCTTGGCACAGAGGCTAGTGTTCCTGAAGACAATTCTAGAAATACATTTTGGGTTCAGCAATGAGTAAATACATTAGAGACAATAGGAGGCCAGCTTCTCCGGTCAAGCAGGAGAAGTATTGAAAGGGACACAGCTGGAATGTTCTGCGTGGGGCACATGTGTCAGTGTGAGCGTGTGACCTGAGGAAGATGGGCCAGTGGGGGCAGGAGGATGTGGGCAGTGGGCCCGTGGGTTTGCTCCGTGGGCACATGTGCAGAGGCGTGTGGACCTTATTTGTTTCTGTATCTACAATGGTATGATTCTTTATTTCAACACACTTGACTCCTCCTCCTTCCTCCCTCTTTACCTGTTGGTGAGAGGTCAGCGTTCACCCGGCCTGCTCAGTGAGTGCTGGGAGTACGGGCAGCACCGTGGCCCGGAGCACACTGGTGTCCAGATCCTGGTCCAAGACCGGTGTGCCTGGACAGCAGGCTGGTGCCCAGGCTCCTCAGGAAAGGCCAAGATGAGCCTGGAAGGACGCACGTCCCAGAACATACAGAAGGCCCAGGAAGGCCGGGGCCAGGACAAAGGGACGTGAGGGCCCCACAGAGCTCCCAAGTTCAGAGCAACTTGAGGCAACAAAGCCATTAACAGGAGAGTGGCCTTTTACCTCCCAGAGGCAACTTAAAGTAACATATACGAATAATAAAATAAAATCAGGGACTGGGGAGATAGCTCAGTCAGTAGAGTGCTTGCCCTCTAAGCACAAGGCCCTGGGTTCGATCCCCAGCATCCAAAAAATAAAATAAAATAAAATAAAATAAAATAAAACTTCAAGATGGGGGAAGGGAGGGAGGGAAGAGGAAGGAGTAGGGAGAAGAAACCTTTTTTATAAGAAAAAAACAAATCAATAAATGTAGAAGGAGGACGGGTTCGTGAGTTAGTGCGTCGGAGACCTACACATTCTCAAACTAATTTTGTAAATGTTACTTGTTAATCACAAGAGGAAATAGTAACTTTGTAGAGGAGGAAAGGGGATGATGACCACCATGGGATAAGCCAGCGTCCTGTGGCCGGCACAGGACACACGGAGGAGGCACCGCCCGACGCGGCCCCGGCAAGCAGCCCGTGGACCCAAACCCAGGGGCGCCCTCCCGAGTCCCTGGCCCCACTCCAGTCACAGAAGGCAAAGGGCTGCAAAGGACGTCCAGCGGAGGTGACCGAGGGACCTGAGCAGACAGCACACCAGGTGGCGGCCTGGACAGGCCTGTGAGAACGGCCACGTGCAGCGGCACTGGCGCCCAGGTAGACAGACCTGGCTGGCCTGGATAACAGTGTGTCCACAGTGCTGCCGACACAGCTCCTGACTTTGCCAAATGCCCCGAGATCACGGGAGGCCTGTAGGCAGGGAGTGAAGGACACAGGCCTCCACCTGCACCGCGGGCCAGGAAACCCCACCAGCAAACGTGTGTGCCGCTGAGAGGACAGACGGAGGGACGGAGGGACGGAGGGACGAGGATGGTGAAGACAAAGGCAGGAGGTCTGTGGAAGGAACAGGAAGCAAGTGGGGCGAGGGTGTGTGGGAAGGGGACCGGCTTCCAGGTCCACAGTCACATCAAAGGAGACGTGGCTGAGGAATACGTGTGGCTTCCTCCCAGCCCTGGCAGAGTCCCTAAGTCCTGAGAGTCTCCATGACAGGCTGCCCCCCATCTTAAAGGAACCCCTAGGGCTGCCCTGAGTTTCTTGACCAGCTGCCTTGAGCCAGGGCCCCTGATGGCCTCAGGATGGGGTTGGTCCCCAGAGGACTAGGGACAGAAATTCCTGCGCCCACTGCCTTCCAGGGGTGCTGGAGGTCTGCTCTGAAAAGACCCTCGACAAGATCCGGAGAGCTTCTGGGTCGGGGGCCATGGAGTGCCGTGTGGGCAGCAGGATGCCCGGCACTCCAGCCCACACCGGCCCTGCCTGCTCTGCGTGCGTCCTTCAGCAGCAGCAGGCTGTCGAGAGCCATGGGCCTTCCTCAGTTCCAGGAGCCCCGTTCTAGCAGAACATCAGGCTGAAGGGCCGCGGGAACCTGCATTTACAGCTGCCGGGCAGAGGGCGGGGAGACGGGGCCCGCGGTGGTCTGAGCCAGGTGGACTCTCTTCACCTGTGGGGCTGGCAAACCCCAAAGTGAGCGAGAACTGAGTGGAATTGCAGTGCACGCAGCTGGTGAGCACAGGGGACTGATGGCCCGTGTCGGGAAAACACCACACCCCAAAACACACGGAAGGACAAGCGGGAGCCCTGGAGCCTGCTGGGGCGGGAAGCACACAACCACCGCACACCTTGGGGCACTCCACCCCATCTGCAGACCCGCCCGCAGCCCCGCTCCCGAGCCCAGCTCAAATGCTCAGAGCAGCAGCGTGCACACTGGCCCTAACCTGGAAACCACCCACCTGCCCCTCAAAGCAGGACAGACAAATAACTGGTGATCCCTGGTGGGAATTCTACCCAGAAATGAGGGTACAATGGGCCTTACAAAAGAAGCACTCAATAAGCGGGCCAGTGCGCTAGGCCCAAGGGACAAAGACCGGGGCCACTCTGGCCTCTGGAAGGCCAGCCTCCATGGAAGATGCTTCAGAAAATGACATGGGGCTGGACGGTGAGGGAATGGAGGTCAGGGAACTCCCAGGCCACCGCACCTTCATACCCCAGGTGGGACCTTCTGTTTGCTTCCACCGCCTGCCTGGCCCTTGGTGGCTATGGGCGGGTGCTCAGTAAACACCAGGCAAAGGACAGAATGGACACAGCGGGAATGAGCCTGTGGGCGTGGAGCAGCCAAACCTCGATAAAGCCACCCAGTCTCCGCCCCACCCTGTGTAGGAGCCTGGACCAGCTGGCCCGGCTCTCCGCCCTCCCCAGGTTGGTCCCCTCCCCTGGCCCCAAGAAACCAGAGCCCCTGGAAGTCATTTAAGAGCTCAGCACGCGGGATCCCATAGTCTCCTTGCAAGCCCAGCAGCCTGGAAGGAGGCGAGGGGGCGCTGCACATTCCACAGAGAGGCCGCCGCAAGTGCAGCCGGGGCGCGTCCGAGTTCCTGCCGAGCTTCCAAAGCCTGGAATCTGAGTGGCAGGTGCCCACGTGCGGGGCCAGCCCACGGAGCACACAGGGAGCCCCAGTGCAGCCCCTGCCATGGGCCCCGACCTGCCCACGCCCTGGGAGTGTCCTGTGGGCGGCGAGCTGCCTGACAACCTGGCCAAACACGGCTGGCTCTGGAATTCTCCACTGGGCCGTGGGACACGGCTCTGGGCACTGTGTGTTGCCCTGGTGCCAGTGTTGCTGCCTAACAAGTATTTCACAACCAAGGAGCAAAGGAGACCACAGACGACACAGGTGGAAACGAGCCTTCTGTGCATGTGTACTCTCGGCAACCTCCCGTGCACATCTACCAGGCCCAGCCCACGCTCAGCCCTCTACAGAAGTTTCCAGAGCGAAGAAACCAGCTGGGCTCGGAACTCACAGGCTAGAGCTTTCGCCAGGTGCTGCGAGGCCAGGGGCTCGCTCTGAGACCCGAGGCCAGCGGACCAGCCCTGAGCATCAGCGCTGCATCCCTGCCTCACTGGGTGGCACGCGCCTGTAACCCCTGCACCTCAGGGAGCTGAGGCAGGAGGATTGCGAGTTCGAGGTCAGCCTTGGCAACTTAGGGAAGCCCGGTCTCAGGATAAAAAGTAAAAATAAAAAGGGCTGTGATGTAGTGCAGGGGTAAAATGCCCTGGGCTGAATCCCCAGGGCCCAAACCCATACCAAACCCAAGTGACCTACAGTCAGGACCAGAGCCCAGGTAGAAAGCAGGTGCGGGCGGTTGGCTGCTCTGCTCCCAGTCCTCTGGAAACAGGACAGAAGCCTTTCTGTACCTCCCCAGTGGGAGCAGGAAATCCCCTGGAGTCTCACTGCAGGAGGGGACCCAGGACACACAAGCAAGTCAGGACAAGATATGTGACAGGAAGGGAAGGGGAAGGGCATTCCAGCTGGGCCTAAAGAGGGTGGCCGGAGGCCTTCTGGGGCAGGGGCCTGGGAGGTGGACCTCATAAAGAGAGCTAGGCTCTGAACGCTGAAGGACAGCTCACGCAGACAGAGCAGGGCAGAGGCTGAGCAGGAGCCAGACAGCCTGAGCGGGGCAGGGCGGGGCTCTGAGTCAGGCTGCGGGAGGGGCCTGGAGGTGGGGCAGCCCTGCACCTGCGCTGGCACAGGCAGGAGAGCCGGGCTTATAGCAGCAGAGCGCTGGGACGCCAGTCACCGGGCAGCATGCTGTGTGCCCTGCTTCTCCTGTCCGGCCTCCTGGGGGCCATGGCTGGCCCCGTCTCAGGCCCCCAGGACTGTGCCAAGGGCCCCGAGGTGTGGTGCCACGACCTGCAGGCAGCTGCCAGGTGCAGGGCTCTGGGGCACTGCCAGAGGTCTGTCTGGAGCAAGCCCACCGCCAAGTCCCTGCCCTGCGATGTGTGCCAGGAAGTGGTGGCTGCTGCCGGCAACGGGCTGAACCCCGACGCCAGCGAGTCCGACGTCCTAGCCTGGGTGACGAAGACCTGTGAGTGGCTTCCCAGCCAGGAGTCCTCAGCCTGGTGCAAAGAGACGGTGGACACCCACAGCACGGTCGTCCTGAGCATGCTCCGCAGCGGCCCGGCCAGTCCCGCGGCCCAGGTGTGCACCGCGCTCACCCTCTGCGAGCCCCTGCAGAGGCGCCTGGCCGCCCCAGGGGTGCCGTTCTCCCGGGAGGACGCCTCCCAGGCTGCGACTCCATTCGTGGTCAACGGGGCGCTCAGCTTCCACCCTCCACAGGGGCCTGGGGGTGCTGTGTGCCAGGAGTGTGTCCAGCTGGTCTCCCGGCTCCAGGATGCTCAGAGGTCCAACTGGACCTGGGCAGGGGTAAACATCCAGGAGCACTGTGCCTCCCTGGGGCCTGGCCTGGCCCTGCTCTGCAAGGGCTACGTCCACCAGCTTTCGGTCCCTGCGGAGCAGGCTCTGAGGCTTCTCCCACCACAGGAGGTCTGCAGGAAGGGTGGCTTCTGTGAGGAGCTGCGGGCACCTGCCCACCGGCCAGCTCAAGCAGCGGCTGTGGACGGGGTCCCCTCCCTGGAACGGGGGCTGCCGAGAAGGAGTGAGATCCAGATGAAGTCGGGCCTGACCTGCGAGGTGTGCCTGGACGTGATCCAGGAGCTGGACCAGTGGCTGGTGGCCAACAGCACGGAGGCCATGATCAGCCGCGCTCTGGAGCGTGTGTGCTCCATAATGCCGGCCTCCATCCTGCAGGAGTGCGTCACCTTGGTGGACACCTACAGCCCCTCCCTGGTGCAGATGGTGAGCAGAGTCGCCCCGGAGAGAGTGTGCAAGGCCATCCGGCTCTGCAGCAGCCGCAGGTGGGCCAGGGCCGCCCCGGGCGTCCGTGCAACCAGAGCCCACGCAACGGAGCCGTCCCTGCTGCTGGACGAGGAGAGCCAGGGCAGCTTCTGCAATGGGTGCAAAAGGCTGCTGGGTGTGTCTTCCCAAAACCTGGAGCGCAAGAGCACCAAGCGGGACATCCTGACGGCCTTCAAGGGCGGCTGCAGCATCCTGCCTCTGCCCTACATGGTGCAGTGCAACCGCTTCGTCACCGAGTACGAGCCCGTGCTGATCGAGAGCCTCAAGGAGGTGATGGACCCCGAGGCCGTGTGCAGGAAGGTGGGGGCCTGCCACGCCGCCAGGACCCCGCTGCTGGGCACCGACCAGTGCGTCCTGGGCCCCAGCTTCTGGTGCAGGAGCCCGGCGACAGCCGAACTGTGCAACGCCGTGGACCACTGCCAGCGCCTGGTGTGGAAAGGGACACCCCGCCACAGCAGGGGGCACCTGTGACCATGCGCGCCCGGCCCGGAGCCCGTGAGTGCTGGCCCCAGAGGCTTCTGCATCCCACGGGACCCCAGGAGGTGGGTGCTGTCCCCATCTCCATTTCACAGATGAAAAACCAAGGCTCTGAGGAGGGGGGCTGGGAGGGGACAGGCTGAAGTTCAAAGCCAGATATCGGTGACCCCAGGACCTGTGTGGACCTCTCTGCCATGGGACCCCGCCCTTGCAAACGTCCTCAGTGCACAGGACACAGTGCGCCATCCAGCCAAGGCTGCCCTCAGGCGCCAAGCCAACAGCCCGGGAGTCCAGCAGGGACCCGGGACCACCCCCAGAAGCCACAGCAGAAGTGGAGGGAAGGTGGCGGACTCCCTAGTCAGACCGGTCCTCCTGTCAAGAGCGCAGTGTGGGGCTGGGTCTCGGCCACAGCTACACGCTGTCCCGGGTCACAGATCAGTATGAGCTTGCTGGGGTTGTTTCCAGAGGCGCTTGTGAGGGGCCAGTGTCTCTGCACTTCTCTGGGGCTTTGACCACATTCCCAAGGGGAGCCTGGACTTCAGAGCCGTCCTTCCAAGGTCTCAGTCCACCACAGAGATGCTGTCCTCTCACTCAGACTCTCCACTGTCCTGGAGCTGGGCAGAAGTCTTGGGTGCCTAAATCAGAAGAGCAAAGCGTGCTGGGTGGAGCCCCCAGGAATAGCCCAAGGGGTCTGGAATAGCTGCTGGAGCAGAAGCAGGACATGGGAGCAGGCCCTCCGCCGGCCAGAGCCTCAGTCTTCCCATCTGTAGGCTGGGATGATCACGCCCGCCTCACAGGGATATTGAGACAATTCTAAGAGATGTCCTCAAGCCCCTTCCCAGAGCCCAGCACCCGCCTATGTCGGGGGTCCCCAGGGTATCTTGCTGGGCAATGCTGTATAAACTGGAAAAGTTCCTCCAAACGCTGGCTTGGTCTTGTTTGTGTGCGGGGGGCGGAACGCAGGGCCTGGCACCGCGGGGCAAGTGCTCCCGCGCGGAGCTGCACTCCAGCCAGCCTCGGCTGGTCTGGTTCTCAGGAGGGCCGCGCCCCGGCTCCGCTCACCTTCCACGGGGTCCCTCCAGCAGGACCCTCCTTCGGGACTTAGCCTGCAGCCGCCTGCTGAGGTTTCCTCCGCACCGTGAGGTCTCCCCTGGGCGTGATGCCCGCTCTGTCCTCAGGTCCAGCACGGGCCTGTGTGCAGTAGGGGTGCAAGCCCCCGGGGCCCAACAGGAGCCCCTGGCAGAGGCCACCACTCCCATGCGCCTGCGTCTGGGCAGCCCACCCAGAAGAACTTGCTCCAACCAGAGGGTGTTGGCCCGGCATGAGCGGGTGGTCCCTGCTGAGAGGCCTCCCCCCAGCTTAGGTGACCACCCTGGGCCCAGGCCATAGTTTCAGGGACAAGGCTTGCCTGGCCAGCACTTCCAGGCTCCTTCACCCTGGCCGCTGTTGACTGGACAGGCCTGGGCCCACCAGGTGGCCCTGAGCAGGTGATCACGCTTGGGAAAGCAGCTGTGTCAGAGCAGACGACACAGATGCTCTGAGGTCTCCAGACCACCATCTCCCCGAGCCTCTCTCTGCTGGCATGTGTCCCCCCCAGGCCCACCCTCTGGGCCCCTCCACTAGCCCGGGACTCTGGCTGACAGTTGTGTGGGACACACCACAGCTTCCCTGACCTGAGGCTTCCCTGGGGACATTGCCAGCCATGCAAGGTCAGCCAGAGGCAGGCACAGGTAGGAACCAAGTTCCTAGGTGACCTCAGAGAGTGGCAGTCAGGGTCTGTCCTGCCTCTTCCTCTGGCCCTCGCCCTGGGCTTGCTGCCAGTGACTCCCTCAGCTCCCCTGACTAAACGTGTCCCCGCAGGTCCCTTGTCCACAATGAGTGTGTTGTGGTACACAGTTGACAACACCCCACCTGGGCTGGCTGAGACCTGGTCCTGAGCACTGCATAGGCCCACTCCAGGCACAGGGTCCCCTCTTACTGTCCCCTCTCTCCTATCTTCACTTGTCCCACACCAAAGCCAAGGAGACCCTGGGCAGCGTCTCGCTCAGCCCTGTCCCTAGGTGACTAGTACTGGCTCCAAGTCCAGCACAGGGCAGGTGCTCAGAGAGCATCTGAGGGGGACAGCGGCCTCACGGCTGATGGCAGATAGTGGGGAGGGGCCCTGGGAAACGGCCACAGCTGCCCAGCCACGGCCCCCGTGGCTGCTCTGCCCGGGGGCTAGAAACAGCTTTGAAAAGGGACAAGGGCCAAGACAGCATGTATTCTGCCTGCTGGGAGAGGGGACACCAGCCCTGCCGCGCCTGGGAGATTGGGGCCTGCCCTGGCCAGGCTGGGCGAGCAGGACGGAGGTGGCCAGGAGGCAGTGGCTTGCCTGGGATGGGCCAGAGCGCCTCTCCCACGCCACTCAGGCGGGTGGACGCCCATCCCTCTGCCAGACACACTGAGGTGTCCTGCAGGCTCCCTCACCATGCAGAGGCCCCGGCTGCTACAGAAACCCTGCCGGGTGACCTGCTTCCCCGCCGGGCCAGGCTGAGTGATGGCGAGGGTTCGGTGGTCAGTTTGGGATGAGATTCTTCTTAGAAAGGATACAGGGCAGCAACTTGGACCAGATGACAGTACACCTAGTGGTGCACGTGGTTTAATTTTAAAGAATTTATACAAGTTCAGGCATCTCCTAGAAAACCCACAAGGGCCGTTCACGTGGACAGACCCTTCCAAAGCGGGGCCACACCCCTCCTCCTTGACTTCCTGTCTCACCTCCAGGGACAAAATTCTAACAAGATCCCTTACAACAGGAAGCCAAAAGCCCTTCCCGAGCAAGCTCGAGCACTGAGTGCCACGCAGGGACAAAGACACTGACCACTGACCTGGGGGTTTCGAACCTGCTGGAAACAACTCCAGGGACTTCACTGCTTCCCTCATGGACCTTTCACAGCCACCAAGGGCAAAAGGTGGACTCTGAGACCAGAGAGGTTGAATAACTTGGTCAAGCCACACAGGCAGTAGAGAGGGAGCCAGAGGGCAGCAGGCTCCCAAGCCTGTGCTCTTGATCCTCAAGCCCTCCACCTCCACTAGCCTCAAGTTCCAGGCCTGCCTGCACCCCCGTGGCCATGGCCCGCACTTCCTCGTTCCTAAGGGGGCCATCCCCACACTCGAAGGCCCCAGCAGGATGGAGGATGCCATGTGGGAAGGACCAGCTTGGCACCCGCAGGCCGGCGAGGCCTTTAAGCCACACCCCCGGGGCCCCTGTCCCCTGGCTCTCTGCCTCGCTCCTGCGCCTGCCTCCCGTGGTGTTTGCCGGCCTTCTTAGGAGCCGCTGCGGTCTCTAGGTCCCACGGGGCCCGCTGTCCCAGGGCGCCTCGGCCACTCCCCGCTGCTACCTCCCTCCAGCTCCCGTTAGCTGGGAGTCTGCCCCACTCCTTGGGGACCTGGTCATCAGCTGGCTGCTGGTCCCGAGGCCCGACGGCACCCACGTGCTGGGCACCATCTGCCGGAAGGCCGTGCTTGCCCTGCCGGGCCCTGCTGCTTCCGTAGCTCATTACTTTTCAGATAACTGTCCCCAAAGCTCTGGGCAGGGTACTCGTGTGGGCACGCCACCGCACATGCGTGGGAGCGCACACTGACACACACATGCCCATCGCGCAGCTTCGGGTGAAGTCAGAGCTGACCACACTGGTCCAGCTCTAGTCCCCTCCTCAGCCACCACGTCCCTGTCTGTGAAATGGCCACAGCAAGTGCCCTGCCTGCCCAGCTGCAGGTTACGATGACACGACCCTGGTAGTGGAGGCCAGCCAGCCCTCGGGGCCCGGGAGCAGTGTGCACTCCTCAGAGTCCCCTGTCCTCGCCCATCAAGTCTTGTCACAGCACAGGAGCCAGGGACTCTGAGACAGGAGGGCAGAGCTGCAGCCAGGACCTCGCTCAGCTCAGAGCCGAGGCCCCCACCTCCTGCTGTGCCACCTGCCAGGGGACCCCACTCCTGGCCTTGGCTTGGGTTCCCTCTGCCACCTCGCCCCCTTCACCTCCCCAGTTGCCCCTCGGGAGGCCGCCTCTGGGTGCCCCCACCCCGCCACTCCACACCCGCCTCCTCTCCAGCCCCTACTGCCCAGAACTCTGTTAACGTGCCCCTGCGACCCCCAGGCTTGCTCTGCAGGAGGGCAAGGTCCCAAGGTCCCTGCCATGTTCTCGTCACCTAGAGCACAGCTGGCCCACAACAGGGACCAGGACTGGACCAAGTAGTGGGCCCTGCCACTTCTGCCTGCCTTTAGACAAAACCTCCCGTGGTCTGTCCTCAAAGGGCAGAGACCGCAGCCACTGGGGCCACCCAGGGTTGTGTGCCTGGGGAGTGCCATGGTCGGGTCACCCAGGCATGAGGACCCCAATAAACGAAAACAAATCAGTCCAGCTTGGCTCCAGTGACCTACCCAAGGTCAGCCTGCGGCAGGACTGGTGTGCCAGAGACCCCCAAAGTAGACCTCAGGATGGGGGTCCTGCCCCTCTCCAGCAGTGGCCACCCTCCCTCCCACCCACAGTGGCCAGTGGTCAAGGCGGGCTCCTGCGCAGTCCCTGGAACACGGGCATACCTCCAGCTCCTTGCTCTCCCCACACTGTCCCCTCCTGTCCTGAGTCTGCCCCCCACTCCTAATGAAGCCCAGAGCAGGGTGGGGGCCAGCAGACCCAGACCCCTGGCCTGAGTGTCCAGTCTCCACATCTCTGTGTCCCGGAAGGCCTCCACATCTGCGCTGGCTGTGGTGCCGAGGACACGGGAAACCCGGCCCTGAGGCCAGAGGGGCGTCCCTTGTGGCCAGGGCTGTGGGGAGAGGCTCCCAGAGTCTGTGGGGCCACCCCTTGTCCCTCGCTACTTCACCCCGCTAGAGATGGCAGGAGGACGGAGCAGGAACCTGCTCTTCTCCAATCAGCTTGGACACACGGACAGCGCAGTGCTCATGACAGGCCCCAGGAGCCATCCTCAGACAGCCAAGCATGCTGGGAAGGTGCCTTCCAGAGCTGGGCAGTCTCCTCAGCTGGAAAGCCGTGAAGCCCCCAGGGTCCCTCCTGCTCAGGGCTGCAGCTGCCCCAGGACCCACGGTGGGAGAGCTTGGCCTGGGCTACATCCACCCTCCTTCTGCTCTCAGCTAGGTCAAGCACAGCAGCGGCTGGGCAGCCCCAAGAGGCCTTCTTTCTGGGGATAAATATGAGGAATGCCGACCCTGGAAGCTGGAAATCTGTCCCTCCTGAGGCCCCTGGGAAAAGAGCTCACATGCCCCCATGGATGCCTGGGCCCTGGCCCGACTCCCCAGGACTGGGCCACAATCCTCATTTCCCTCCCAGAATAGACTGGACCAGACAGGGCCCAGAACTTGCTCCATGGAGCCTGGCCCTCCTGGGACCCTTCCCAGCCCCAGCACGGTGGCCTGTGAGAGTGCCGGCCATGCTGTCCCTCCCATTCTTCCTGCAAGGTCAGAACCCCCGGCTGCCGCTACTACGAGGCTTCGCGATCCCCAAATCTGATGGTTTCATGAGTTATTTTACAGTCCTCTGCTGGCCAGGCCAAACGTGCCCGAGGGTCAGGCTGGGCCCTTCCCTGAGCCAGCAGAGGACCCCTGCCGAGAAATGACAGCCACACGCCTGGCCTCCCGACAAGGACGTTCCGCCCCAAAGCCGTGATGCTTCGTCCCAAGGCCACAGCCAAGCCCAGGAAGGGACAGGAGTCACTGTGGAGTCGGGGCCTTGGCTGGAGCTGGGTGGGCATCACTGGACGGTGGAAATCATTGTGAGATAGAGGCCAAGCCCCGCACTCAGTCTCTCGAGATGACACTCCCAAGGACAGGAGGGAACAGAAGCCACAAAGGGAGAGGGAGACAGGCCCCTTCACAGATGGGACCTCGCTTGACCCTTCAACTGGGATCTCATCTCAAGAGGGAAGCCCATGGAGACAGAAAGCCCGGCCAGTTCTGTGGGACTCTGGAGCCAGAGGTCACCCGTGGCAATCAGGGGACCAGGATCTGGGGTGAAACCCAGAGCGCTGGCATGACTGCACTGTCCGGAATCTCACGCTCCGGAACACGGAGGCGTGAGGAAAGCCCGAGGCAGGACCACGTGGCCCGGGAACCAGCGCCCCACCTTGAACAGGCAGGCAGAGTTCCCTGGGCTGGGCCCGCGGGTGCCGCAAGACCCTGGGAGGCCAGAGATCCGCCCAGCCCTGGGAGAGAGGCGGAGAGCAGGGAGCACTGCAGGTGTCCCTAGCGCCCTCCTGGCGGACAGGGCCTGCTGCGGTGACATCTGGTGGGGAGACGAGTGGGGCTCGTGCATGCGGAATGGCTGGTCGGAATGACAACGCCATGTCCCTCGCCCCCGTCCTCGCTGGGACCCTCCTGGGAGGACCCTCGCCTGCACAGGGGTTCTGGGCAGAGGAGCTGCTGTGAGTGTCCTGCCAGGGTCAGCAGAGGTGGGCACTCCCGTGCCAGGAGCAGGGTCAGCAGGAGGGACTGGGACTGCGGCAGGCTGCCGGATGCTTCCGAGCTGTGGCCTCCTCTCCCAGGGCAGAGGACCGTCAGCTGGGATCGCACAGCTGACACCAACGGAGCCCAAGCTCCGGCCCTCTGCCACCGGCTCCCAGGGCTGCCCGAAGGCAGGGGACCCCGAGGCGCCAGGGAGCCTGCAGCTCCTGGGAACGGGCAGCTAACAGCGGCGGAGCTCCGGGGCCGCGGGGTGGCTGTGCTCCCAAGCCTGCCCCTCACACACAGCCAGCAAAGCGTGAGGGGTCTGGGTGACAGGCCAGGGGCTCGAGCTCTAGCTGAATGGCAGCCTCCCACCTGCTCTCCAGGGCCAGCAGCAGCCTCCAGGTCTGTCCACAGACCCACAGAGGGCCAGCAGGCCACGGAACCTCAGGCTCAGGGCTGGTCCCAGCTCTGCAACCAGGGACAGTAGTTTGAAACTGGTCACAGTGAGAGAGTTTACACCACGGGAATTGGCAAACGCCATGGAGCAGGGCTGTGCCGTCTGGACCAGCACACCTCCTCCTGAAGCCCAGAAGACGGGCACCCAGAGCGCGCCCACGCCAGCCTGGCCTCCCTAGAGTTCCCGGTGCTGGCGGGGCCTCCAGCAAACAGAACAGCCACAGGCCAGTGTCCCCGACAGGCCAAAGACAGCATCAGCGTCTCTGCTCGCCTCTCCACGGGAGGGCTACCACATACCAGTGCCGTGCTGGGCACTGGGAGCTGGGTCAACCTCAGACGAGGACGTCGACCTTGAAGACTGCCACCTGATGAGGCAGGGCAGATGAGCCACGAATAAGGACACAAGGCAGAGGATGGTGTTTGAAAAAGAGAAACTCATTAAATAGTACCACAGGAAATGATTTAAATGCAACGAAGAGAAAACTGCGTGTGGAATGGCATCCTAAACAGGGTAGACAGGGAGGTGGCCCTGGGAGGTGACCTTCTGCTGGAACCTGGCAAGGTGTGAGCAGAGGTCCCAGGAGAGGGATGAGCGGGGTGAAGGCTGGGGAGTGGAGGTGCAGAGGAGGCTGGTGGCTGGAGAACCAGACCCTGGAGAACCAGCAGGGGTGGTGCGCTGGGGATTCCATGGGGTGCATTGAGGGGTCCCCAGGACCCCACGTGTGGAGGGAAGCCATGGGTCAGTTATGAGCTGGACGGCACTGGAACACCTCTGCTCTCTGGAAGCTCACTTGGGAGGCCAAGTGGCCCCTCAGGGAGCAGGAGACCATGTGCCGGTATCCAGTGGGGAGGTGCTGGGCAGGTGCCAGGGGACGGAGATGAGGGTACAGGTTCCAGAACATCCAGGAGGAAGAACCAGCAGAGCTGAGATGAGGGAAGGATTTGGGTCTGAGAAATGGCTGGATGACCTGACCCAGGCCCAACATGCAAGTGGCCTCAAGCATGTGTGAGACACAGCCCAAGCCAGCCAGCTGACCCACAGGCCTCCCCTCCAAGGGCAGCCATGCCTGGCCTGTGACAGTCCACCTCTAGAGGAAGCGGGCAGGCCCCAGGCCCTGCAGACTGCATCCCACCCTCTGCAGGCCCTGGTCCTGCAGGGAGGCGTGTGGCCTGCTGAGGCCCAAGCTGTGCTATGGAAGGAAGGCCCAGGCCACAGGTCTGCAGAGAGGATGTGGAGGGATGCTGAGCCTCAGGACGAGGCGAGCGGACAGGAGCCGCAGGGAAGGAGGTTGTCAGACAGTCCTGCAGCTTCCAGGCAGGGGTGACCAATCGCCTATCTGGTGCACTTGCTTTCCAAACCGTGAGGTAGAGGAGGGAGCTATCCAAGGGTGGCCTGGACTAAGCTGGAATCCGTCTACTCCGGTTTGGATGCATCTCTCAAAGGCTCATGTGTTGAGGCCAGGAGCGGGGTCCCCAGGATAGTCAGAGGGTTCGCAAGAAGCAGAGAGGCCTGAGCTGGCAGCTCACCAGGTGCTGCCTCTGTGCTGGGGCTCTGGATGGTGCAGCACCAGGCCTCACCAGGGGCTGAGCCAGTGCCAGGCTCTTGCATGTCCTGACCTCCAGAACTGTGAGCTAAATAAACCTCTATTCTTTATAAACCACCTGGCCTCAGGTATTTTGTTACATCAAGAAAATCAGGTTAAGGCACTATTGGTCTGGTCCAGTCCTCTCAACCTCTGCGAGTTAACGGCCCTGCGTGTCCTGCCCGTCAGGAACAAAGCTGTTATTTAAAACCTGACAGAGAATGATGTCAGTCACCATCTCTTGATGCTGCCTGAGGTTAGACACTGGGTTAGATATCCCGAATCCACGCTGGACCTGACGACCCAGCCACACTGCCAATCCCACATCACAGACGCAGGCTCTGAGAGGGGAAGCGGCTTTCCCAAGGCCTCACAGCTTGTAAGAGCCAGGACTGGAACTCGGATCCCAGCAGGGAAGGTCTATGTGCGCTGCCTCTCCAGCCAACTTCAGGGGAGAGGAGATGATGGTGCGGCTGCGGGGACAGGGATCCTGGGGTGTGTGGGGTGCTCCAGCAGAGCCCATTGCCCTCCATGTGGCTTTGGCCAGCAGCCTGAGCTGGGGACCTGAGCAGTTTAAGTCCAATGCTGTGTGGACAAGGGATGGCACAGAGCAGCAGCAAGGGGCCTGGGCGCCTGGAGAACTGGGGACCAGCCTACGCTCTGTCTCCAGAAGAAACAACACCAACAGAAGTGGGGTGAGCGTCTGCTGGGGGCCAGTGTGACACGCAGGCACCTGCTGTCTGTGCCACAGATGGCAGGCAGGAGGCGGCAGGGGCTCAGCACCAAGCCCAGGAGGGCTCCAGCCTTGCAAGGCATCACACGTGCCCTGTGGATGCAGCTGGCAGTGGTGGCAGACGGGCAGGGCCTCAGGGTGACGTGCATCCTGAGCCCCAGTGAGCCCCCGGGTGCCGTTGCTACGGGCAGCTGGGAGGTGGGCTCTGAGGCTCAAGGAGGGCTCGGCGGGGATGGGGACAGCCCCTAGTGACACCAGAGCCACTGTCCAGGAAGGTGCTTGAACACCTGCCTTCCGTGGTCCATGAGGCCTGCCTCTGGCTGGGTGAGGAAGAAGCTTCCGGAACTTCCCCAGGTCCCCAGACAACTCTTGGTCTGCTCTGCCAACAGGACCAGGGCACTGGGCACTCTCTCTACATCAGCTGCACTTCTGGGAACCTGGGTTGAGCCAGGCCTGGCTTCCTGCACCCAAGACTATGTGACCCTCCCAGCCCTTCCCTGCTCCAGGGAACCCAGGAGGGGAGGGACTGTCCAGACCCGTCACCAAGGAAGCCTGCTCCGCACTGGGGCCTGCGGGCTTCCAGCTGGTGGTGCTGCAGAGGTTTCCCACTGGAGCCAGCCCCTCCTGCCCGGCTCACGGGGGCCACGTTTCGCATCCTCCCTTGCAGCAGGAGCAGCCAAGGGACTGACCGATGGCCAGGGGAGTGAGGATGGCCTCCCACGTGCAGTCTTCCTCCACGTCCTTTTCACTCCTCTGCCTGAGTCAGGTCCAGAGTGGCCCTGGCCACAGGCAGGGAGGATGTGGAGCACATGCAGGAAGGAACCTGCCCCTGCAGAACTGCTCAGAGGAGAGCTTCCCCGGAGCACCTTGGGAAACTCCCAGGGGATCTCTGCCCAAGCAGAGGAACTCCGTCCTGTCTAGCCTCCAGATCCCTGGGGCTGTTTGTTACAGCAGCTGGCACACCCTGACTAGCTGAACCTGCCACCTCGGGATCTCACTTTCATCCATGTTTCCCCAGGACCCAACATGTCCCTGGCTCAGTGCAGACAGAGCTGCTTGCCTGAGAAGGACTTGCCAATGTGAAGTTCAGGGGACACCGAGAAGGAGGTGGACTCAGAAAGCCAACTCTGTGGAGAACAGGAGCTCAACCAGCTTCCTCAGAAAGAAATCCGCACACTCCCGAGCAGGGCTCTTCACTGCTGAAGCCTGCAAACCTGCCATAACCAGGGAGCCGGAGGCCTAGAGAGCTCTCTGCAAAGGCTGGAAGAGAAACCCCAGGAGTCGCACAAGGTCACCCAAGGCATGGGCCAGATTCAGCATAGGGTCCTCTGCTGTGGTCTCAGAGGCCACCCTGTCCCTAGCACCTGGGACCTCCACTCAGTAGAAAGACCTTCCCTGGACATAGTCCCAGATCCTCACTCTGCCCTCTGGCCCCGTAGCACTGTCTGCCTCACGAGCCAGGACATTGCTGGGAATCTGGGAGCAGCTTCACACCTCCCAGCCCTTCCCTGCTCCAGACCAAGCCCCTGTGGGCAGCGACAGCCACGGTTGGTCCCCTCCTCATACCCACGTCCTACGCAACGATCCTCCCACCAGTAAGTGGAACATTTCCCGGCTCCTGGACACAGGCAGCCCTGTGCCTTGCTGTGGTCCATGTTTAGCAGGGATGGTAAGTAAGTCCTGAGCCTAGGCCTCGAGGCCTGCAAACTTCCATGCTTTCTTGAGTCTCTGCCTGGTCCAGGTGCATAATCCCAGGCTAACCCGCTGGAGGATAACAGACACATTGCCAGTTGACCCCACTCCCCCAAGCAGCAGCCAGCCAAGCCCAGAAGCAGAGCGATAATGGCTTCTGACCACAGACATGTGAGTGAGCCCACAAGAACAGAAGAGCCGCCCAGCTGAGCCCAAGCCAAGTGTCCATCTTCAGAAGCATGAGCTAAGTGAGTGGTCGTTGTCCTCAGCCACCAGTTTCAGGGGCCGTTTGTTATGCAGCAAGAGCTAGCAGATCTATCACCATGGTTGCTCCTTGTCTGGTTCCTCCCACAGAGGGCACCACTTCCAGCCCCCTAATTTCTGAGCTAGACTTCGAAAGATATGATGCCATTTTTATAAGGTTCTCCATGCAGTGGAGACAAAGCTCTGTGACCAACACGTCCTGCCTCCGTCATGGCCACCTCCACTCAGGGTCCCAACTACCTCAGGCTTCCTAACTGTATGGTTGTCCACTCTGTCTGGAGTGCCCCCCCCCAGCTGCTGGCTAACTTGCATTTATCCTGAAGTCTTGGTAGGATCCACTTCTGCCAGATAAGCCAGGCTCACCCTGGGCTCAGCCTGCTGCCCTCCCACCACCCTTCCTCTGTGAGGGAAGCTGTGTGGTCGCAGGGGCAGCCCTGGCAACTTGGTGAGTCACCAAGGGTGGAGGCCGCATGGGTCATTCAACACTCCAGAGTCCAGGGTGCCCCAGGAATGTGCTAAGCACACAAACCTCGGGGAGAAAGGGAGGGGAAATAGAGGCGACGGTGTTTTTGACGGGGGAGAGCCCCCCACCAACACTCAAGTCAGAGCGAGCACGGCAGGTGCTGCAGAAGCATCTGATGAAAACCAGCCACGCAGCTCAGCTCCTCCGGGTCCTTCTGACCACACACTCCTGTATTTCTCCGAGCTAGCCACTGCCGATGCCTTGGGCACCAAAGCCCCTGAGATCTGGCCAGGCCCCCTCCTGACCACACCCCAGGGGATGGGAAAAGGCAACCACCTCTCTGGACCCTCCATGAACCGAGGGCAGTGACTACAGGGAGCCTGTGGAGAGCTGGGGCCACCAGAGTCAGGAGTGGGACGGAGGTTGAGGGCCACACCCAAGAAGAGTGGATCCCACAGGCACCGAGAACCTGGCTGCTGACGCCCTCTTGGTGGGCCCCAGAGGCGGGCGCAGAAGTTCAGACACAAGTGATTGCCCAAGGTCACTCCTAAGTGGCAGAGCTGGGTCATCTAGAACTAGGGTGCCAAATTCTCCCAAGTAATAACAAGCATTGGTTTTTATCCTCCAACCAAAAATAAACATATAAATAATCATCACTTGCAGCATAGTAAAAATGGCTACCTGTGTTAGGCCCTGGCACTGAGCAAACCTCCCCCAGAGGTGCCCGCAGTTCCATCAGCTCCCACGCAGCAGCACGGACAGCAGGGCCCAGGCACACAGGGGATGCCCCCAGTACCAGCTGTTGGACAGCATGTGGCACCAGAGCCAGCGCCACCCCTGGATGCTACAGGCTGCTGCTCTGTCCTGGATGGTGGGTACCTGCAACTGGCTCACGGCTCATCCTTCAAGCACACTCAAGAGAGCCGTGTTACATAACAGAAAAAAGACCGCTTTCTCCTACATTTCCTACTCAGGGACTTGTTTTAAAATGCAATAAATCTGCAGGGCAGAGTGTGCCTGATGCATAGGGCAGCAGATCCAGGTCTGCTCTGTGGACCGCAGACAGAAGGCCGCACGCAATGGGTTTGCACACGGCATGAATGTGCAGGATATAAACGGTGGGAGAGAACAGCACGCGGGCCCTGCCCCAGCCCCCGCTCCTCCGGGCAACACAAGGAACAGGACTTGGCTCACTGTGTCTTGAGGGGTGAGGGGCGGGCTCTGGGGGCCAGGCACCTCCTTGAAGGCCACTCACCCTCTGCCAGAAGCCCAACCCTGCCGTTTCCTCTCCCTGTCCACTTCAAAGCTGCCACCCAGTGTGTCCGTTCCTGGTGCCCCGGGCAGTCTTTCACCTGACACAACCTCTTGCTGTCACCTCTGGAGGTGTCATGCTTGTGTGCACAACTACACAATGCCCCTAAAACATCCACCTCCCGACTGCGCAGCCTGCAGGGGTGTTCCCTGATGCGGATGTGACTCGGTTCAGGACTCTGGGATGAGGAGGTCACCTGGACTGTGTGGGGTCCTGAGAAGGGCAAGCCTTTTTGGCTGTGGTCAGACCGCGAGATGCACAACAAAGAAAACCTCGGAGGTTGGGACAGGGTGGGCTGAGGACAGAGGGAGGACCGTGAGCCAAGGGAGGCAGGCGGCACGCATCACACCATCAGAAGCTGGCAGGGGAAGGAACGAGATGGCCCCAGGAGATCCCGCTGGACTTCTGGCCTCCAGAGTGCAGATCATACGGGGTCGCTTGGAGCACTGAGTACTTGGTGATTTACTACAGAAGCACCAGAAAACCAATCGCCCTGTGCATCAGCCTGGCTGTTTACCCCAGACCCCCCAAATCTGGGCAACACCCAGCCTCTGTGCTGTCGCCCCTGCTCCCCACCACACCACACATGGAGGTGGGCACTCTCTTGGATTCCCTGCTCTGCTGCTGGTTGGGGAGACGCTGGGGTGCAGGCTCCCGCGTTCTGCTCATCCCGAGTCTCTGATGGTTAGAGCAGTGCCCAGCACTTGGCAGGACCCTGGCAAGCTGCTGCAAATGGCTAAGCCTCGGGCGCTCCGGGTCAAGGACCTGCAGCCATTAATGAGATTTACAGAACCACAGATGCATCCTGTCCCTCCTCTTCAAGCCTCCCTTAGCAGACCATAAACCCACCCCAGGGATCAGGGCAGGTCCTGCGTCTATCTTCTTTCTCCTTTCCTAAATGGCCCTTCAATTTCTTCATTGCACAAGGAACATCAACAACAGCCTCAGAGGCGAACCCTCCGCACACTCAAACACACTTCGGAAACCCAGTGCCCCATAATCCGGTATGTAGGAGGTGGCGCCCACCCTCAGGAATTGACGCTAAGAAAATAATCAGAGCTGAGGGAGCAGCGCCACAGGGACACTCGCCAGGAATCCCTTTTTACATCTTTACATTAGTGAAAATGGAAAGTGACTCAGACGTCTGAGAACGAGGACTTGGTTAAATAAATAATACCTCCTTCAGACGAAGGCATATCATGCAGCCATTAAAAATAGCAGTTGTGAAAATATGTCAGCACATAAGAAAATGTTTAATACAAAATTCTACTGGGATTTAAAATTGATAAAACATGTATAAATTTGCATCTTAAAAAGACTAGTGAGAATATTCATCTCAGATATTAATAGTTTTAATCTCATGAGTTGGGGTTAACATGGGGATTGTTTTTATGCCTCGTCTACTTTATAGCTTCCAAAATTCCTAGGGTGACCACAAATTACAGTATTTAAAAGGAAAATATTTTCTGAAGGAGAATTTCCTAGGGAGGGATTTGCCAACCCCCATGCCAAGAATCTCTTCACGAGGGCTCGTGATGCTACCAGGGACCCTCTGGAGGAAGCAGGGACCTCACCACCAAGACCCTCGGTGTCATTCAGCTCAGCAAGCCCCAGGCCCACGTCAGTTAAGAGCTTCTGCCAGGTCCAGGGAGCACAGGAAGAACAGATCTAAAGAAGCAGCGATACCTGCAATGGAGGGGACGTGCAGGAGGCTGTCACAGAGGCCTGGGGCCCAGAAGAGGGGGGTGACTCATTAGCAAATGGGGATTCTGGAAGAGTGAGCAGAAGCTGCAGGGAGGTCCCCAGCCCAGCAGGGATAGGTGATGGGTAATATGACAACTCCAGAGGACAGATCGTCAATCTCAAATCCACAGCCACCAGCCCCTGGGTTCTCAGGAAGTATCAGAGATAAGCATGGGGACCAGGAAGCCAACCGGGGGCTCAGCATGTGTGGGCCAGCCCCCTGACCTGGGCCGTCCTCCTGGCAGGGAGAGAGGCCAGATTCTCGGCACACTGCCCCAACGCTCCATCCAAGGAAAGTTCTTCCTGCAGCAGAGCTGCCAGGTCCTCGGAGGAAACGCCCAGGGCAGGCCTGCAGCAGAAGCTGAAGCAGTCCAGACCAGAGTGGGAAAGGGCAGACTGTTCCCACCACCTTCCGAGGCCAGCCGCTGTGCTTCCAGAATGCACTTGAGGATTAGGGAAGACTTTTGGCACCTGCTGCATAGATTTGACGGGGTTTGCCAGGGTGGACGCTAGGGAGGCTGGGGATAAGTTGGCTGGGAGCAGACACAAAAGTCACCTTGGATGCAGCAGCAGGAGAGGCTCTGGGTAGGGAGAGCCGCCCTGGAAGAGAAGGCAGGCTGTGACACCGGGGCCAGCCGGCAGCATCCTCCAGGAAGCCCCCCTGACTGCCTGACTTAACCCTGGCTTAACCCTGGCAGAGAGGGCACAGACACGTTTCCCTGGTGCTCTCAACCTGAGACAGTGCAGGTTACAAGACAGTATCATGGCTGTTTCCTCCACCACTCAATCCTGAGTCTTGGATGCCACAGCCTGGACGGATAGATGGACAGATGATGGATGGACGGATGATGGGTGATGGATGATGGATGGATGGATGATGGGTGGATGGATGGATGGATGGATGGGATGGAGAGAAGCAGGGGCAAAGGTACAAGAGAATAGAATAGAGAAGGAAAGAAGGTGGATGGATGGAAGAAGGAAGGGCGCACTGAAGGCTGATCAGATGGCTGGGTGGAGAGGGGAGGGAAGGACCAAGCAGTGAGGTCAGCTGGCAGAGAAGCCCACTGACAAAGCCAGGACCTGTGGAGGGCAGGTACTGAAGTTGAGGCAGAGAAGGGGCCCGAGGGGCTGGGGACTCAGAGGGATGTCCTCAAGCTCCTGTGACCTCTCAGTCATCCCAGAACTTGTCCCAGGGCATTTTACACCAGGTCTCATTGCCAAGCTCATCACACTGTTGATCTGCACCAAATTATTGACAGAACGCAAACCCTGAAAGCTTTTGAGCCAGGGCCTCTCTCCAATCTCTATCTGCCCCGAGTCTTGTTTAAATCAAACCCAGATCTCCATGGTGACGTCAGGGCGAACACTGAGAAAGACAGCCAGGAGCGCAGGAGTGCAGAGCAGCTGCTGAGAAGCCCAGGGACATGCAGAGGCCACAGAGGCAGGCGGTGGCAGGTCCCTGACACTGCTAAGCTCTGAATGTTTCAGGAGCTTGTCTGGAGCCACCTCCATGGCATCTGCAGTCTGCGTCCAGATCTGAACAGCTGGCTCTTTTGACAGGAGGCCCCAGATGTCACCAAGATGAGAGGAAGTGGAGTCGTGATCAAACCAAGGTTTGTCTGCAGGCACAGCCTGCACGGAGACCTGACCACAGCCACTGGGTGCCCACCCCAAGCCTTACAGGGTCTGGCTGCTTCTGTCTAAGTCCCCAGGGCAAGGCATATGGTTCCTTTCATCTTCCAGTCGCAAGTCCGGGGCTTTGGATGCTCAGCTTCACCTACCCATGCGCCAGATCAGCACTGCCAGATCAGCACGCCAGTGCTTCCTAGGCCCGGACATCAGCACCGCCAGGAAATATGCTGACTCCTGGGCTGCCTGTGGGCAGGCAAAGAGCCCTGCACAGGTCTGAGCAGCTCACACGCGGCACAGGCAGGTCCTGAACGGCCCTGGGGTCTACCGCAGGAGAGCTCTGGGCGGGGTGCCGGCCGCAGTACTGCCCTCGCCCCGCCCTCAGCACACAGTGAGAGGGCGTGGCTCGGGGAGCGCATGCGCCATGCAAGTGCCCAGCCTGGGTTGAGCCGTGCAGGGGAGCTGGGGCAGACACCATAGAAAAATAGAAGCAAAGCTGACTTCAGAGTAACACGGTTAACAGAAGTGATCTGAAAATCTCAGGCGCCAGCCCTCCTGGAATAAAAATCCTCTGAAACCCTTTCCCAAGTGTGTTCTGTGGAACCCACTCCCAAGACATGGTCGGCAGAACATAAATAGAGTAATACTTAAGTATTAAAACGCAAAAGTAACATAAAAAAAAAAATTAACAAATAAAAATTAAAATTAAAAATTTAAATGAAGTAAGATTTAATAAAACACAATAAAAATTAAAGATCATGGAAGGAAGTGAGATGGGAAAATGCCACGTGCCCTTCCTGAAGGGACTGTGTTGTTGTGTGAGGGCCTGCGACAAGTCTCACTGCAGAGAAGTCTGGGACCTTCCTCCAAGCCAAGGATGCCTGTCAACTCGGGCCACAAAGCCATCTCTCCTGGAAGCACATGGATGGCCCTGTGTCCCCTTCTCATTCAGCAGCATCCCGCCCCTCCCACCTCAGGGAAGCGGGCTCAGCCCCATGGCTCATAGTGGCCAGCGGAATTCCAGCAGGGTGCAGTGGGCACAGAGGCCCCAGCAGGAGCTCTCCTGGTGGGGTGCAGCTCTCGAACCCACAATCTACATGAAGAGAATGTGTCCTGGCAGCCTTATCCTGCCCCTGTCAACATGGGTCCCAGAACAGACTCATGGAGAGGCCCAGTCCCCAGCCAGCAGCCTGAAGTGGGACCACCCAGCCAAGTCCTGTCTAAAGCAACTGAACCTCAGTCGACCTTTGGGGTGCTTGTTACATGGCAGAATGACTGACTGATACATTCCAATTGCCATTCCAAGAACAGCATTTTGAGACAAAAATGGGGCACAATAAAAGATTCTTAGGAACCCCCTGGAGCTTTCTGATAGCATCAGAGCCAACACTATGCTCCTGGTTCTCCTTCTCCATCAATGTCAAGAATCTTCGAGGTCCTAGCAGCATTTTCCCCAAACCACATGACCAACCATCCAGCCAACTGACCTGTTCACCATCCGTCCACATCCACCCATCCATCCTTCCATCCCTCTCTCCATCTATCCATCCACTGATCCATCTACCCAATGCCAACATGCATCCCTGCACCAGCCTCTGCTTGGTTCTGGGTAACCTGTGATCAACAAGCTGGACTTAACAGGACTCCAGGTCTCCAGCCTCAACCAGCGTGTTCTAGTGGCAGTGGGCAGAGGGGTGGGGGAAGACCATAACCAGGAGCACCCGCAGCTCAGTGAGACGTGATGAAGACCCGCTGGGTGCCGCTCTGCACTGAGCAGCAGGGACAGCTTCTTTGAGGAAAAGCGCTTCTTGCTGACACAGAGTGGACAAGGAGCCACACAGGGCCACTGCTCCAGGCAGGCTCCGCAGCACACAGGGGCCTGTGGTGGACAGAGCTCAGCCTAGTCCAGGGCCAGCCAGCTGGCTGCTGAGCATGGCAAAGGCTCCTGGGTGACCCCAGAACCTCCAGGGCCCGCTACTCTGTGGACCAGGAACACGGGTGTCTCCTGACCTTATTAAAAATGCAGCTCGCCAGGCCACATCCCAGACCCAGGGATCAGCAGGCCCTTCACCAGGGCCCCTGCACTGTGAAAGTCGTCGCCCCTCCTCTAGGCCAGCCTTCCAGCCAGGGCAGCGGCACCCCAGGGGGAGGACGCTGGGTCCCGACGGCGTGAAGGGTCCCACTTCTCTATGCACACGGACAGCAGACGTGCCCTCCGGTGGGGCAGTGGGGAAGACGACGTCCAAACGAGGCTGGGGACAGGCATGAAAAGGAGCTGAGAAACAGGAGCCTGGCCCTGGGGCTCGGGAGGCCGCCCGAGGGCTGGTCCTGCTCTAGAACCGGGAGTCCAGTTTTGCTGGTCACTGTATTACCACGGTGAACCCCCAGGCCAGGCGACCCTGAGACGCCAACAGCTCTGGTATGGAGCCCAGTGACGCCTGGAGAACTCTGGGCCGGGTGGTCCCGCTCCCCGGCTCCTGCTCCACCCACTGACTTCCTTCCCCAGGGCGCAGGGTCGGGCCGGAGGGCTGGGCAGATGCAGGCCGCAAGGAGCCAGCTGCCAAGGAGGAGAAGCAGGACAGGGGCACCTGTCTAGCAAGCCAAGCCCCTGGGCAGGGTGCTAGGGATGGGCACAGACCAGGGCTGCTGAGGGAACCCATCCGACAGCATCAGCAGCGCTCAGTGACGGCCTAGGTGGGGACAGAGATGGCCCCATGAACCTGTGACTGTGACTTTATTGGAAAAATGGTCTCTGCTGATGTGACTGAGGTAAGAATCTGGAGATGATGTCGTCCTGGACCATCCAGCTGGACCATCCCAGTGGCCAGTCTCCTTAGAAGAAACTCAGAGGATAGATACACAGGGACAGCCACGGGAGGACAGAGGCAGGGACGGAGGGTGTGGCCACAGGTCCTCCGACAGCCACAGGAGCTGGCAGGACAGGGGAGGCCCTGCCCCTGGGCTTCAGAGGGAGCTCTGCCCTGAGACACCCTCATCGGGACTCGGACCCCCGGATGGTAGAGAGCACATGTCTGCTGTGTTGGTCCCGCCCCAGCTGTCACTCGTCACACTAGCCACCGCGCCCAGGCAGCTGTGAGGACGAGTCATCCTGGGCTCCAACGCCAGCCTGCAGTGAGAGGGGCTCCGCTAGCTACCATAGCCCCAGGGAAGGCGGCCAGGGGTCTCATTCTCCTCCACATGCCAGCCACCTATACGGGTCCTCAGGGGCCCTGCGCCTGAGCAGAGAGCCCCACCTCAAGACAGAGCAGATCACTGGATCGTCAGGGTGGGAGAGAGGCTACTGGCACGGGCCCGGTAAAGCAGGACAATTAAAATGTATTCAGCTTAGATTTCAGAGAGCCATTTCTAGAATGTACATACCATACCTGTCATTAAACGTGTGTTTATTGGGTTACACAGGAGACTTCTTGGGAGGCTGGGTGTGCATTCAACAAGCAGGCCTTTAGTGACCCCATTTCCCATGTGCTCCCCGGACACAGTGCCTCAACCCTACATCCTCCTGTGCCTCCACTGCAGACGGGCAGGTGGCACCCAGGGAAAGTCCCAGGGCAGATTGTCAGCTGCTCAGTGCTCCCCACCCCAGTCCCACTGTGGAGAGATGGCAAGCACGGGAGGGGACACACCTCAGGAGAAAGAACGTGGCCAGCAGTCAAGCAGGGGAGGCATCTCAGCCTCCCTGGGAATCAAGAGAAGCAGATCAGAATGACAAGTCTATAAGCCCAAGTTGCCAGGCAGGCGCGGGCACGTGCCCCTGAAGAACTCACTGCTCGGCCCCCTGCGAGAACCCGCCTCGCAGCTCAGGGACGTGGCTCGGCAAGGTCCGTCCCAGGGAACAGAGGGAAAAGGCAGACTGCGTGTGCCTGGACTGACTGTCGGGCAGCCTCCACACCAGGAAGGTGAGGCTGGAGTGAACCGGCTCCAGGGGCAGGGTGCAGCCAGAGGGCGGCGCGCGCGGAAACCCGAGGCGAGAGGCAGCCTCCCTGCCGGTCTGCGTCTGCGTGAGAACGTCAGCACAGGCAGGCTGGAACAAGGAGGGTGACTGCAGCCGGGACGCAGGCCCTCCCGAGATGACTCACGTTCCACATGCATTTTTAATAAAGGCGAGGAGACGTCTGGCCCCCTGAGATGGGACGGGAGGAACAGGCAAAGTTAGTCTGTTGATTCTGGGGGAAAGCTTGATGCAGACCACATGCCGCTCTGGAGGAACCGCGCCCCATTCCACAGGTGAGCCCGGAGGCTCTGGAAGGAGCAGCCCCCACCCCCTGGGGCAGCTCTGAGTGGGGCTTCAGAGCAGAGCTCCCCTCCTGCTTCTGAAGAACCTGCCTGGAGCCCGTGGGCAAGGCGTCCCGGGCCCCGGGCCCCACAGCTCCCCACCCACCACCAGGACCCCAGCACGTCTGCCTGCCAGCGCAGATGACTGCGGGAAGGACCAGCCGTTCACCACTCCAACACCACCAGACATGCGTCTCCTCCACCTCCAGCCATGCTGAGAAGCCGGGGTGAGTGGAGGAAGTGGCATCTGGAAATCCCTAGGGGAAGGGTTTCCAACCCTTCAGGTCTTGACGGACAGCCAGACAGGCAGACGAGGTAGCTGAGCAGTCCCGCTTGGAGAAGGAGGAGACTGTGTCCTGAGCTAGGTCCATTGCCTCATCCACCAGGGGGTCCACTCACCCTCTACCCAGCAGCAAGGGCGCGCCCTGAGGGCTCTACCTGCCCCACGGAGCCACAGCCCCTGAACCAACCCTCCGCTGTTAACCCATGGAGGGGTCCTTGGGACTCCACTGGGGTTCAACACCTGGGCTATTTCTGCTCTCATCCAGAAACGGTGGACGGCCTGGGCCAGCTGAGACCCTGGAGAGCCAGCTCCCCACCCAGCAGGACCACGTGGGGTGTCAGGAGACGCGTCCTCCAGGAGGAATGTGACCCGCGCCTGACCCCGCTCTCTGGCAGCAGTGATGGAATTGGGAGAGCAGGCGGATGAGTCCTCAGCCGCAGGAACTGGCTGGGAGGCACGTGGGAAGTCGGGGGCACCCGCAACTGCCTCAGCACCACAGTGGCCGGGCCAGTTAGCCAAGTCCAGAAACCCAGCCACAGGACCCACAGAGCGGGCCCCCAGGACCCCCTGCCGAAAGCCAATCAAAGGCAGAATGAATCAACTGGGGAGGGCCTCATGGTGCCGCTGCCCACTCGAGTGGATACAACAGGGAGGGTGGCATGGCCAGAAGCCTCTCTCCAAAGCGCCTCCTCTCGCCTCTGCAGACATCAAAGGGTGGCTGTGTTCTGGGGCTGAACCCACATTTCACATATAAAGAGATGTCCCACCTTGCCAGTGGGTCACTTATTTGCCAAGCTCTTGGGCTAAGCCCAGAAGAAAGGAAAACACTCAACCGTGAGGACAGTCTCGCTGTGGAAGGCTGCAGGAGCCACATGTGACGTCCAGAGCGTGGCCCCAGGGAAGATGCGCACTGACCTGAATTCACCATGCGAACCCTGCTGCTCCGGGGAGGAAACAAAAGGAAGCAGGGGAGCAGGAGAAAGCGAAGGAGAGAAGCAGAACAGCCCACTGAACGCCATCAGGCCGCTCACGCCCAGGGACAAAACTGCTGACCGCTTTCAACTTCTGCATGTGTTCTCTACCCAAGGAAGAGCTGCAAGGCCTCCAGGGCGGGAAGCCAGGAATCTGGGTCAGTCCTCAGCCGCGACCCAGAGTCCCCACGAGGTACAGAGCAGGACAGGAAGGCCCACTGTCGGGCTGACTTACCGCCACAGAGAACTTTCCAGAACCTTCCCCATGTCTGCATGGTAGTACTTCGTCAGGATCAAGATCACCTGTGAAGTTAACAGGAAAAAGTGGACATGAGCTGGTCTTGCCGTTCTCAGAGGGACCCAGGGACCTTCCCCTGGGCTTTGGAGTCTCAAATACAGCTGCCCTAGAGCCCCCGCGTCACAGCACGCAGAGCCAGGGCTTGTTCCCATTTTGAAAACTTGCTTCTGCTCCTCAGAACAACTCTGGGGACACCCCGATCCCGTGAGATCCACCCAACCGTCACCACCTGGCATGATCTCAAACTGACCAAAGGAACGGCCGAGGCGGCAGGCCCAGTGCATTCTGGGCCCACTTGGCGAGGCTTCTGAAGACGGGCTGTCTCCACCAGCACCACAGAGTCCCCCAGCCAGCGGGAGCAGCTGCCCAGCCTGCCGCCCCGGACAAGAGAGGCCCCTGCGGCCCATGCTGTCATTACTTTTCCTGGAGACGTGGCGGCTGGTGGCGGAGCTGATGACAGTGGGGGATGGGGCAGGACGGTGGAGACAGCTGGAGGGGGTCTGTGAATCATCGACGGCACACACACACTTTTATTTTGTTGTTAAACTATTCAACACGCTCTTGGGGCCCGAGTAACAAAGCTGTTTTCATTTCAGGCCTGTTCAGAAAATGCAGCCATTTACAAAATGAAAATAAATGTGTTTAAGAACATTCAAAATGTTCTTAAAAACTGATGCATGAACAAAAAAAGAGAGAGAGTGAGAAGAGAGGAAATGGGGATTCGTCAGCCCCGGTGGGAAAAGAGATTGATCCCCAATTACTTCACCAGCCACGCTGTTCTCAAGTACATCAAATTTCATTTCACTGGCTGCCAGTCCGTATTAGTGGTTCCTAACACTCCCGTTGCCATGGGAACCCCGGGAGGTAAATCGGGACACCCTCAGATTCCCAGCGTGGCCGCCAGCCTGGTTAATTTGGGGTCGCCACTCTGGCCGTGCCCGACACTCTGGCCCGCCACAAGAGCAGAACTCTGCGGGGCTGGGTCTGCGGGGTGTTGCGGAGCAGCCGGAAGCCTGGCTGATCAGATGTCTTTCTTTGCGTGGTGATTAGAGAGGGAAGACAGGAGGAGAGGTGTCAACCGAGACGGGACAGTGCGTCTGAGAGGCAGCGATGATTAGAAAGAAAGAAGAAAGGGAGGCCTCGTCGACTGGGGCGAGATGGCCCTGCCTCGCTCGGGAACAAAGCGATTTTCTCCCGCCAGCTCGAGCCTGCCCGAGTCAAAGCCAGAGCCTCTGAAGCTGGAGGCAGCGGCGGAGTGACAGGGCCTGGACGGGCAGGAGACAAGCGTATTTTAACCTATTGATTTATATTTCATATGGTCTCGCTGTCCCCAGAGGGGTTTTGTGGAGCTGGAGCGTGACAGCTGGAAGGAACCTCAAAGTCTGTTTCATCCAGCCCCTCCAGATGAGCTCACGCTCGATCCCTCTCATCTCCGGCCGCTCCGGGCGCGGCGGGCACCCCTCCAGGGGCGGGCGCTCACCCCGGCCCGCACTCAGCCCCTGGGCTGCTTGGTCTGGAGGCTGGGCTCAATTCCCGGGGGCTCCTGCCCGTGCCGGCCGGCCCTGCCGCTGCTGCCAATCGAGCACACCGCTGCCTCCACGCCCTCGGGGGCCGCTGCCCACGCCGCCCACCCTCCTCCACTCCAGCCGGCCGGGCCTGCACAGGCCGGTCCTCATCCCAAGACCCTCTTCCCTGACACCCACCCTATTTCTTGGCTCACGCTGCCTGGGGAAGTGTCCCGGACGCCCCCTGGGCCCAGCGCCTCCCCGTCCGCCCCCACTCACTCCCCACCCTGCACGGCTCACAGGGTTGTCCTTCCAGGGTGGGGGCCTCCTCTCGTTCTGTGTCCCCAGCTTGGCCCCAGGTGGTGATGAGGGAGGTGATGGAGCCAGGTCGAGGCCCGGGCAGGACCCCAACTCTGGCCACGTATGCACGAGGTACCCTCCTGCACCCAAGGACACACAGTCCACTCCCACACTGGGAGCAAAACTCCCCGAGGGGCTGCCTGGAGGTGGATGACCACTAAGCAGGAGCCACGGCTGTGGGCACGCTGGGTCGCCCCTGGTGTCGGCTTGGACCTGAGATGACAGGGCCAGCACACAAGGTCCACTCGCCCACCCTGCCCACTGCCAGGAGGCCCAGGGATGGCTCTGTTTATAGAGGAAGAAACCAGAGCAGAGAGCACTTCAATGTCCCGTCAAGACCCACATCCAGAGGCTCCGAGCTGGACTTGCGCCCGAGCGCTGGGCTTCAGGAGGCGCCTCTCTGGCCGGCCGAAGCCCGTTTTCTGAAGGGACTTTAAAGTGGTTTCGCAGCCTCACGCTGTGGCACGCCCTCCGGGCCTCCGCTAACTGCTTCAGATGCCAACTCTCCCAGGGCGGCTTCCCGGCCTCTGGTGGGCGCCAGAGCCTCGGGCGCGTTGATCTGGGGGGAGGGAATCGGGAAAGTGAGCTGGGTGGGCCGGGGTGCCGCCCCGGGAGGCTCCTCCCACCAGGGGCTCCTGCCCAGGTGCCCCGGACCAACGAGCAGAGAGCAAGGGAACGAGAGCCACCACTGGCCGCGGGAGGACGGTGGCCACTCCTTACTGTCACTCCTACATTTCAACCACTTTCCAGTCCCCCCGGCCCTTGGGGTGGCAGGGATCCATCCCTGCGAGGGAAATCTGCCCACGGTGCTGGGTGCCTCCTCCGTGCATGAGTCCACGTGAGGGACACAGCCAGCCCCTGGGTGACAGCTGCTGCCACGTCACCCTGAGGAGCTCCCCGCACGACCCGCCCTGCAGCCTCTGCGTCCGCGGGTCCCGGTGCTCAGAACACTCCTCCCACTCACCTGCCGCTCTCTCTGCAGGCCCCCTCCTCCTGGAAGCCTTCCCTGACCACCCCAGCTGGACACTCAGGGAGGGAGGGCCTACGTGGCAAGGCCACTGTCCCATCTGCTGAGTGAAGTGACCATCTGCAAACTATTGGCATCAGATCTGCTATTGTGCTGCCACCATTATCCTCCCTCCCCCACACCACTGTGCAACCCAGATGTCAGCCCGCGGACCCCCTCGCCAGCCACTGGTCCCACTGGTCCCTTGTTACTAGCCCACGAAATTCCACTACTTAAGAATGGTTCCCCCGCCATTCGTTCTCTCTCCCTCACTCTCGCTCTCACGTGCACACTCTCTCTCTCCTCCTCCTCCTCCTCTCTCTCTCCTCCTCTCTCTCTCTCCTCCTCCTCCTCTCTCTCTCCTCTCTCCTCTCCTCTCTCTCTCTCTCCTCTCTCTCTCTCCTCTCTCTCTCTCCTCTCTCTCTCCTCCTCTCTCTCTCCTCTCCTCCTCTCTCTCCTCCTCTCTCTCTCTCCTCCTCTCTCTCTCCCTCTCTCTCTCTCTCCTCCCTCTCCTCTCTCTCCTCCCTCCTCTCTCCTCCTCCTCTCTCTCTCCCTCCTCTCTCTCTCCTCCTCTCTCTCTCTCCTCCTTCCTCCTCCTCTCTCCTCTCTCTCCCTCTCCTCTCTCCTCCTCTCCTCTCTCTCTCCTCTCTCTCTCTCTCTCCTCCTCTCTCTCTCTCCTCTCTCTCTCTCCTCCTCTCTCTCCTCTCTCCTCTCCTCTCCTCTCTCTCTCCTCTCCTCTCCTCTCCTCCTCTCTCTTCTCTCTCTCCTCCTCCTCTCTCTCTCTCCTCTCTCTCCTCCCTCCTCCTCTCTCTCTCTCTCTCTCCTCCCTCCTCTCTCTCTCCTCCTCTCTCCTCTCTCTCTCTCTCTCTCCTCCTCTCTCTCCTCTCCTTCCTCTCTCTCTCTTCCCTCTCTCTCTCCTCCTCCTCTCTCCTCTCTCTCTCCTCTCTCTCTCCTCTCCTCCTCTCTCTCTCTCTCTTCCTCTCTCTCCTCCTCCTTCCTCTCTCTCCCTCTCTCTCTCCTCCTCTCTCTCTCTCCTCCTCCTCTCTCTCTCTCTTCCTCTCTCCTCCTCCTCCTCTCTCTCCTCTCTCTCTCTCTCTCCTCCTCTCTCTCTCCTCTCCTCCCTCTCTCTCTCTCCTCTCTCTCTCTGTCTCCTCCTCTCTCTTCCTCTCTCCTCTTTCCCCCTTCCTCCCTCTCTCCTCTCTCTCTCTCTCTTCCTCTCTCTCTCTCCTCTTCCTCTCTCTCTCTCTCTCCTCCTCTCTCTCTCACTCCTCCTCCTCTCTCTCTCTCTCTCTCACCACGTGGGCAGACACTCTGCCTATACACTTAATAAAATCCCTCGCACGTGTTCCCACACCAGAGTGGTTTCCGGGTACTTTCACAAACTGGCTCCAAAAAGCCAAGACTGACCCTGGTGAGGCCTTTCCCTCCCTATTCCTCCTGCTGACTTGCCCAGGTGTGAAGATGATTCTAGAACTAATGAGAAATCCCACCATCCCAGAACCTCAGGACCCACAGGTTTGGGGGCCACCCAAGGAGAGGCCCAGCCCAGGGCCACCTGGCGGGACTCTGCTCCGGCTCTGCACTGGGGCACACTGGCCCTAAAGAGAGATGGAGCTGGGTCTCTCGGGGAAACCTAGACACGCCAGAACAGAAACGCGGTCCACCGCTTCTCTCTCCACGCGCCCCACACAGCGCCACAGGCAGGATGTGGAAGTCTTGCTTTTTTTGAGACAGTCACTGCCTTACTCAGGCTGGCCTTGAACTCCTGGACTCAAGTGATCCTCCTGCCTAAGCCTCCTGAGGGGCCGGACACCTGGCCTGCACACCACGCCCGCGGAAGCGGGTTGTGTGACAGCCTGTTCCACTGACGTGTGAACTGAGGAACAGAGAGAGGAAGAAACGAGGTCTCCCACAGTCACACACCGGCACACACTGTAGGGCTAGCACATGGGAAATGGGAAAACTAATCCACCATCAAGCACCGGGAAGGGAAAGGGAGGCCAGGAAAGGAGGCTAGGCACGGGATGCTGTGGTGACGGGGCCTTGGCTTAACACGCCAGGCCACCCCCGTGCAGCAAGGCAACCAGCCTCCCAGCCCACGGCACCTCGGTCCCCAGGACTGTGGCACGCCCTCTGGGAACGTGCTCAGGGGCTCGAAGGGCGCAGGCAAGGGTGTGCGCGTGTGTAGAAAGGGCATCGCACCACGCCACGGAGACGCCGCGGAGACGCCACGCACGCCGCCCGGATGCCTCCTGCGCCACGGAGACGCCGCGGGGACGCCACGCACGCCGCCCGGATGCCTCCTGCGCCACGGAGACGCCGCGGGGACGCCACGCACGCCGCCCGGATGCCTCCTGCGCCACGGAGACGCCGCGGAGACGCCACGCACGCCGCCCGGATGCCTCCTGCGCCACGCTGCCAGCCCCTGCGTGCTCCTGGGCACGCACCTGCCTCTGTGGAGACCTGATCCGCATCGGCCGGTGGCTCCTCCCGGGAGCAGCAGGAGAGGCCCTGGGGATCTGGAAGCCCGGGCCGGGCCTGTTCTGTCTACCCGCTGCCCCCACAGGGACAGGCCATGCCCTGTTCCTCCAGCCTCGGTTTCCTCGTCTAACCAGGGGCCAAGAAACTCCTTGCTCCACCAGCACCTCAGTGCAGATGACCGTCCCTGTCCCTTAGATGAGGCCTCACGAGGAAGCCTCGTGACCCCAGCGGAGGGGCTGGTGATCAGGAGCACTGTGGGAGGCCACCCTGACTTCCCTGGCTGGAAACAGAGATCATCCCAAGATGCACAGCAAATTGGGAGAGAGGTTTCCCTCAGGAAGCTCGAGGGCTCCCTCCAGCACAGAGGGAATTAGACACGGCCTGATTACACACAATGAGGCCCACACTTTCCCCAGATGGGTTGTGACGGCCCCTCTGCCACACAAAAGCCACGGCCCTGCCTGGCAAGGAGAGGCCACCCTAGGGGTGGTCAGGGAGGGAAAGGCCACTGGGGCACCCTCCCTCCCTCCATGAGTCAGCACTGCCATTCCAACTGTGGGGCAGGTCTGGTGGCCAGGGTCAGCAGGGCACTGCGAGGCTGCAGTCTGCCGGCTGACTGTGGGGGAGGGTGCAACAGTGGCCCGCCCGAGTCTCACAGGCACCTTGTGGGCGTGCACCATGGTTCTGGGCCTCTCTGAACTGCAGCATCCTCTTCTGCTGGGCAGATCCTGCAGAACCTGGCCAGATTCAAGATCCTTCATTAGCAATGCCAAACCCAAGCACAGTCGTTCTCGAAGTCACCCACAGGGTCACCCTGCAGTGGATGAAGGCCTCAGAATAGCACAGGGTGGGTGGGAGCCAGGCTTGCCCACCAAGGAGCCTCTTTCCAAGACCTTCACAAACGAGCCCAAGAGCTCAGGATGCCTGGAGCCCGTTCACCTCCAGCCTTTCACCGGATCCGGAGCCCATCTGGCGTTGCCTCACACGTGAGCTGTTGGGGACACTCTCCTCTAAACCCTAAGGCACCACAGCGCTGCTGCGATCCTAGAGGCCGGGGGCCACATGGCCACCCAAGGGGAGCACACGGCTGGACGAGACAGGTCGGAGGTGAGGACTGGTGCAGAGGACCCTCTGGGGACCACTGGCGGGTGGGAGGACCATGCTGTGCAGGGAAGGCCGGGCCACCATGGAACAGCTAGAACATGAGTGCGCCTCCGTCCCCAAGACGGGCGGGGCAGAACCGACCCTCACTCCTGCTTGGAGTCGCGTGAGGGGCACAGGAGGGGACCAAAGCCATTCCCACGCACACTGCGGGGAAGGCCACAGGAGGGGAGGGGACCTCCACTGGGACCGTGCGTATTTGTGACGTTCTGAACCACAGGCTGTATCGCCTATTCCAAAGAGAATTGTTAAATAAAATAGAAGGGCCACCTCCTTCAGAGTCCCCCTGCCTCCTCCCGGGGCAGGTCCGAACGCAGGGAGCTTACTTTGTCTGAGCCAAAGGGAACCCCCAAAGGACCCCCTCTCTGTTGGTGGAAGGTCCACCAAGAGGAGCCACAGGGCATTTGACCGGTGGGTCCTGGGTTGTCTCTGTTCTGCCAGAGCCACACAGAGCCCCGCACACACCTGCTTGCTCTCCGGATTCCGTGCTGAGGTGTGGTCTGGTGTCTGTGCATGGGTGTGCGTGGGCGAGCACCTGCGTGTGCCTCAGGCACCTGAGCCACCCAGGGTGTGGCCTCCTGTGAGCGAGGCTGACCCGCCAGCCTCCCTTGGCTGTGGCCTCTCTCTGCCAGCCTCCAGAGAGGATGCTTGTTTTCCTTGGGGGTGGGGGATGGTTTGCTGACAGTCATAAGGGAAGACTACATGCAGATGAAAGCATTCAGTTGGTGCTCAATAAATGTGTCTCCTTTCTCCCCCAGCCCAGGTCACGTGATAACTCTGATCCTAACCGAGCAGGTGTCTCTTGGGCTGCCCGTGAGGCCGTCGTCCTGCTCCCTTCCTGCAGAGGCCGCCCCCAGGCCTCTCAAGAGGCAGCAGAGCTGGGCCAGACCAGGTCAGCCTGAGGCGCGTGACCCTTTCAGAGCAGCACTCTGGGGTCTCTCCCCAGCCCAGGAATGCAGAGGGCTTCCTGCTGCCCCGCACTGCTGATCCCTGGCCCTCGACCCCACTGGCCGCAGTACACACCCCCTCCCCAGGAAGGCGGCTGGGCCCTCTCTGGGGCCTCCACTCCGCAGAGATTCCTCCCTTACAAAGAAATCAATGCCATTTAAGAGAAATTGATCCTGCACTTATCTGCCAAGGAAAGGAATCTTGTTTCTCTCTACTAAGGACCACTGAGGACGGGGTGGGGGTCCAGAGAGGCTCAGAAACCAGATGGAGGCACCAGCTCACCGAGGGGAGGCCTCTGCCAGCTCCCTCCTGCCCTAAGCCAGGGGGCACCATCGCCCTGTCCCACCGTGCCGGGCCCTCCTGGACTCTCCCAGGTCCTGGGGGCCTCCGCCAGCTTCCCACCCCCACGCGGTCCAAGAGCGCACTTGTCAAGCCATCCAGCGCTGGGCGTTCCCCCCTCCCCTGCAGCGCCAGGCCCCGCCTGGAGGCCCCGCCTGGAGGCCCCGCTTGGAGGCCCCTCAGCTCAGGGGCCTTGCTGGAACCCTGGCTGTGCGGTGGGCCAGCCATGCGTTCTGGACAGCCCCTTGCGCCTCAGATCTGCGGCACGATGCACGAGCTTGGGGTGCAGGGTGCATCCGCAGGGAGCAACGGCCAGGCCAGTCCGTTCCAGGTCAGGCTCAGGGTTAGCGACCAGCAGCAGGACTAGAGCTGGGGTGAGGGTCGGTTTAGGGTCAAGCACAGGGCAACAGCTGGCGTAAGGCTTGGTGTCCAGGCGTCAGGTTCTGCTGGGCGGAGGACTAGGCTGAGGGGTGGCTTCGGGTAGGGCTGCTGAGCTCTGGGCCGGGCCGGGCCGGGCTTGGAGCTTCTGCTCGCTCTGCGCTCTCTAGCCAACACTACAGTTTGGGTAGGACTTGTTTAGTGACATAGGTGGAAACACTGTCTATCGTCTCAGGCACGAGACGTGTGTCTTGGTGCATGTAGTGAACGGCCTGTGGGACGTCATCTCACAGGCGAACCCCTCCCGCCGTGCACACGCGGCCACTTCCGGTCCGTCCTCCTGTCCCCCAGCACAGAGCCTGGGCCCTCAGCCCGCTGGGTGGTAAACCAAGATGCTGCCTGCTCCAGGAAGCCACCGGGTGCCCCAGCTGGGGTAGCCAGCATGGAGTCGCATCGCCCAACCCGCAGCCAGCGTGAGCCCTGGGCTCCTCCCTCCTCCCCTGCTCTGCACAGGTGCCCAGCACCAGAGGCCGCCTGTTTCCAGGGAGGCGCGTGGCCGTGGAGGCAGTCCGAGCCGCGGCCACTCTGCTCTAACTCCTCGCCAGCAACACCCGAGGACCTGGGCCCACATTCAGCATGGCCAGGATGAAGCAGGCCTGCCTGGTGTCAGAGGGTTTGCCAAATGACAGACCCCTTCCTACCTCAGTGACCAGGACAGCTGGAGGGAAACACACCATGCTGCCACCAGGGCCCAAAGAGGGTTCCCCTCTCCCCACAGACCACGGCCTCCACGGGCCACTCCACCTGGCAGCAGGGCAGCGGCAGCAGCAGACGTCCCTGGACCTGGCTGCACCTCGGTGCGGGGCCTGGGCGGTGCCCTCCCGTGCCCTGCGGGAGTCGGGGCAGAGCTGGCAGGTAGGCCTTGCTCTCCGCAGGCGCGGAGCTGCGATGGATGCTGGGGGGCCCTCGTCCCAGAGCTGTGCCGAGCAACGGGGCAAGCCCGGGACAGTGCTGGCCACACCGGGTGGGGTGGCTGCAGGGCCTGGGGCACCACCCGCCTCCCTCCTGGTGGGCGGGTGGACACACACAAAGCGTGTGACCCAGCCAGGGCAGAGAGGGCAGGCCAGTGCAGAGATCCCTGCCAGCAGCTCCAGGTCTGTCCCCAGGAGGCCAGCTCCTGGCCCCTGGGCTGGACGGCGGCTACCCACTGCTTGGGCAGCGATGAGACCCCACACCCGTGGACTCTGCACAGCCTTCCTGTGTCCTGCCTAGGAGCCTGTTCAGGGCGCACCTGGGCTGCCACAGGCAGATGCCACCGAGCTCGCCTGGTGAGACAGGTGCTGCGTGACCAGTCACTTCGCACGAGGATGGCCCAGGTTCAACTGTGGAGAGCGCGCGACATGCTTCACCAGGCCCGAGAGGCCTGGCCAACCAGAAAGCTCCCCTAGCAGGGCTGCCTCGAAGGCCTCGGAGCCACCACACAGCAGGGCTGGCGAGGAAGCACGCAAGGCCAAGCTCCACGTGGTGGCAGGGCGCCTGGCCAGCCTCGGAGGCACCAGGGCCTTCACCCAGCTGGCCTCCCATCCTCGCCTCCACAACAGAGGGGGGAGGTGAAGGCACAGACACAGCCTGCTCGACGGACAGCTGGTCCTTGCACGTGCCCCACCCCTTGCACCTGTGACTGCCTAACATCATCCCACGCTCTTCCCGCCAGACCCCCGTCTTGTCCCCTCTGTCCCTTTCCACGGACTCCCCACGGGCACCCTCTGTGGGAAGACTTCTGGGACCCCCCATCAGGGTCGGTGCTTTCTCTGGGTCCCACAGACCTGGATGTAAGTGGTCCAAAAGAGTGTCAGCCCTGAGCCCACGAATGTGACATTTGGAAAAAGGAACTTGGCAAACACAGTTGGGGATCTGGAGATGAGAGCGTCCCGGAAGGGCCCTGAGTTCCATCCCGTGTCACGGCAGCTCCAGAAAACAGGTTCCAGCACTCACCTCCATCGTGTAGATGAGGACTGAGGCTCAGCTCATCGGAGGTGACAAGCCAGGAACCCACGGGGCTGGGGTCCCCACTGAGCCAGCCTGGCTCCAAATGTGGGCAGCCCCAGGTGGAAGGAGGAAGGGGGTCCCTGGAGGCCGCAGCTGGCTGCCCCCACAAGCTCGCTTCAGGAGATGCTGGGGTCCACCCGCGGCTCAGCCCTCCGCCAGCCAGCCGCGTTCCCAGGCAGGAGACCAGTGTTTAAAAAAAGAGCTGAGAACTAAGCTGGAAAGGACCCCATAAATCAAAACCAGTCAGCGGAAAATAAATGTATGAACGCTACTGATCTGTGGAAAATTGCATTTTTACATCAAATCTGTTTAAGGGATAATGTGTATTTTAATAGGTGGTCTCGGTAGGCTTTTCCACCCCAGCCATCCTTTGAAAACATTATTTACCCTTCATTTCTCATAACCCGATTGAATTTTAATTTTACCCATTGCTCCTTTTTAATAGTCACTGTAAGTAAAATTATTAATGAAATTACAAGATTTTTTTTTCTATTGCCATTCAAAATGAAGCTCTTGTGCTTCTACCTGGAAGAGCTGGGAATTCTCAGATCTATTTATGGCAGCGAAAGGGAGAGGCCGGGGTGCCGCTCCGCTTTCAACGAGAGGCACTGGGCACCTCCTGCAGGTGGTGGACAGAGTCCCTCCGGGGGCCCAGCCAACACCCACCATCACTATGTCTGGAACCTGGGTCAGGGAGACACAGGCAGGAAGAGGAGGTGGGGACAGAGGCCACCCACAGCCTCCAACTGTGAGGGCTGCGATTTCGGTCACAGCAGTCCCTGAACAAAGCCCTTCAGCCTCAAGGAACCTAGACAGGCTGCTGACGCCCCGGGCCCCTCAGGGAGGTGGCAGGACGAGGGGCTCGGAGTCTGCTGGGGAGGAAGCCCAGAGACAGTCTGGTTCTCATCCCACCAGCCGAGCTGTGCCCTTGGGCCTCCTCCCCTCTGCACTGCGCCCTCCCGGAGCCTAGGGACCAGGCTTCTGGTCCTGGATCCCGCGCCGGGCACACGGCAGGTCTGCTGGGCCTCGTGCATGACCCACCCCTCCCGGAGTCATCCTGGGACTTGGGATCAGGAGTGCCGGCTGGGTACAGATCACACTGACTGGGGGCGCGGCTAGAGGAGCTGCCCCCACCCTGCTCACGCACCACGTCTGCAGGGGTGCCGGCTCGCTGGGAGTGGCCTTCGCCAGGGAGCCGCGGGAGAGGGCCTGGAGGACGCGGGCTTCCCGCAGGAGGGGATCTCCCGGCACAGCGGAGCCTGGGACGCCACCTCCCTGGAGATGCTGGCCTTCCAGCTCCGTGCTGTTGGGCGCAGTGTGCCGCCCACAAGGCTGCATCCGCCTGACGGGATGCTCCCTCGGCCAGGCAAGGTCTGTTTGGAGGGGTCATACCCTCCAAGAAACCCACTGTGGTCATTTGGGGACATCTTTGAACACCTGCAGAATCACCCTCTAAGAACATGTGCTACGAGGCTTTTGCTGGGGTTTGGATCTCTACTGTCCCCAAGGCCCACGTGTGGAGGCTGGGTCCCAGCTTGGTGCTGATGGAGGTGGAGGAGCCTTCAGGAAGTGGGGCTGCTGGAGGAAGTTAGTCCTCCAAGGGGACCTGGACCCCAGCCCCTTCCCCTCCTCTCTGGCTTCTCAGCCAGGAGGGGAGTGGCTTTGCTGTGCAGTGTGCTCCTGTCCCAATGTGCCACCAATAGCCCAAAGCACGGGACCCACTGGTCATGGACTGACCCTCTGAAGCTGTCTCCAAAACAAACCTGTCTCCCATGAGCTGGTTTTCTCAGGTGTCTGCCACAGTCATGGTGAGCTGACCGGCACAGCTTGTTAATAGTTAACTAACCTGCTTATCTTACCTAAATAGGAAACTTGGTGTCATTACCAGAAATGGGGAAACGAGACTTACTTGTCACACCTAGAAGGTAACAGCAGAAACAAAGAGAAATCGTTTGCCTGAGACAAACCAGGGGCCTGGGGCTGCTTTCCACCATTAAGAAGGAATGAGAGTGGGGTCCGAGGCAGGCTAGCGAGGCCACGCTGGCCCGGCTGTCAGCAGACGAGGTCATCAGATGCCCCGTCTGGGCCCCTCCCCAGTCCTGGAATTTCCTCACTTGGGAAAGCACGCAGCTGGTCCGGATTCGGGATCCCCACGCCAGGTTCCTCCCACCAGGCCAGCCCAGGAGGCAGTGACGGGCAGCCACCACCCTGCTGTGCAACCGGAACACACAGCAAACAGCAGCGAGACTGACAAGACTCACAGCCTCCCCTCCTGCACAAGGCGGATCCACGGGGCAGGCCCACACCGGGATGGCACTGCCTACAGTCAAAGGCCTGTGGAGCTCAGAGGCAGGATCCTCCTGCCCGGAGCAGCCGGCAAGTAGAGCCAGGCGTGCGTGGAGGCTCGAGTCAAGCCCCAATTCCAGGCCAGTGCGGAGGACACCTCTGAGGACAGCAGCCTGTGGCCTCCAAGGCCCTTCTCTGGGTTTTCCAGTACTTATGCAGCCTAAGCAAGGTGACCCTGGGAGGACTGTGGCCAGAGCCTCATGGAGGGAGACCCTCCTGCTGGTCACTCCCCTGAAAGACACTTGGGGCTCACACCATTCCCGGAAGTGTCTGTTACTGAGAAACCGTGGGGGCCTGGGAATCTTCCCATCTGACCCCAGCCGGGTGCTAGACAGCAGGGAAGACGGAGCGAAGCAGCAGATTGGGGATGGGGAGCCGGGGACCAGGGGAGGAGGGGAAGCCACATTCACACGCCGAGAGTCTCAGGCTAAGTATTTTAAGATCATTTTTAAAATAACATTTGGTGGTTTCTCAGCAGCAGGGCTCAGCAGCTGTCTTCGGCGTGTTTTCTAAGCGGCCGTGGTCTAACGAACACAGGACCTTCAGATCTTGGTGTAAATCCTACAAACAAAGCAACATGCTTCCAGGGAGTCCCTTGCCTCTGCCTGGAGAAAAATCCAGATAGCCTCAGGGTCTGGAGGGACCTGCCTCATCTGCCCACAGGGCTGTGAGCCAGCGACCCACCTCCCTGAGCCTCGAGCAGCCCGGGTGTAAAGCAGACACTCATGATAGCCACCTGCCCCGGCAAAGAGTGCTTAGTGGGGCAGCCGGACGGCAAGCCTCAGTCATGCGTCACTGGAACGGCACCAAGCAGCCAAGCAGGCTTCAGTTTGCACACGCTGTGAGAGGGACCCTCCCTGCCTCCACAAGCCCCTCGGCATCGATCCCAGCTCTGCCTGGCCAACCACACGCCTGCATGTGGCCCTCTGGCTGCGCCCTGCACAGACTCCTCAGCCCTGCCTGCGTCCCACTCACTCAGGGCTCAAGTCGCCCGGATCTTGATGAACCTTTACAAACCAAACCAAACCAAACATGCCTGCAATTTCTGAAAGAATCTTTTTTTTTGGTGGTGCTGGGCATTGGATCCAGGGCCTCACACATGCCAGGCAAGGGCTCTACCACTTAGCCACATCCCCAGTCCGGAATCGTCATTTTTGAGAGCAAGTCCTCAGGGAGAGTTGGCCCATGTCCAGATCTGCCTCCCTTCGACCCTGCGTCCCCAGGCCCATCCCACACACAGGACCCGGGACGCACAGAATTTCACCATGACCACATGGTTCTGTGTTCAGTGTGTATGATCGGCATGCAAACCACACAGACAAAGCAAAGACAGGGTGGCACGGAGGATTTATGGGGAGTCTGACGAGAGGCTCTCTTCTGCACCCTGTCTCAGCCAAGGTCGATTAAAAACGCTGAGCACGAGTCTGTGTCCCGGTGGGCAGCGCAGCAAGGGGAAGGTGCTCTTTCTCCAGTTGAGAGCAGCGGAACAGGCCCAGGGCTGGACTGGACAGAGCCGGGTTAGGTCTCAGCTGCCGGTGTTCCTGCACGAGGTGGCCGGCGGCCACAGGAAGTGGAAGAGCAAGCGCTGAGGCCATGGGGTGCCATGCAGCCTGGTGCCCAGGGGTTCTCAGCAGCAGGGAGGGGAGGCACCCAGGAAGGGGCACTGAAGAGCTGGAGTGGCCCTCCAGCAAGCAACATCGGCCTGAGAGAAGCAGTCCCCAGTGGATGCAGATGGGCTCGTGGAGGCTCGGCAGAAGCCAAATTGGTTCCCTTCTCACAGCCATGGAGAGCCAGCAGTGTCCCCGGGTGTTTGGTGTGAGTCCACCCAGAATGACAAACAAGGCCTGCTTCTCCAAGCAGTCCATGCTGGTATGGCTCAGGTTAAAAGCAGAGAAGAAAACATATATCCTCCTTTGTAAAAACAAAGACTTGGAGAGCAGGAAATGGCAGAAGGTTAAGTTTCTGGACACACAGCATGAGATCTTCATTTCTGAAACCTGATTTACAAGATGTCCCCAGGGCATGCTCAGTGCGTCTTCCTCTGAGGGACGGGACAGAAGCGATTCTGCTGGGTCCCAAACATGTGGCTGAATTGAACCTTAAGAATACCAACCAGAAGGCTCCTTCCAAGGAGCGACTGGTTATAAAACAGATCTGTCAAGCCAGCCCCCCTGTAAACTTCCTGAGCTGATTTAACTAAATCAAAAGCTTGGCGTTTCATTACCAGCTGTGCCAGAGAGTATGCTACCATCCTCGGCGAAGGAGTGCCCGCCACCATCACATCAGGGCTAAAAACAGAGTCCTCTCCATCAACTTGACAGAGACAAAAAACATGAATTAAAAGGCCTGTCTGAAATTAACGGTGATTGAAAGTTAATGATGGAGCAGATCTGCAGAACTATTTCAACACACCACGACGTGGTCCTGGCTCTCAGATGGGAGGCTGGAGTGATGATTGTCTGCTGGGACCCAGCTGGGCAGGGCCATGTGGCTTTGTGACATTCTCCCTTCCCCGGAATCAGAACGCTGGCAGCAGGTCTGGCTGTCACCACGTCACATCCCAGCTCTGGGGTTGGGCTGACACATCTGCTTGTCAGCATTCAAAGCTGGATCTCTGGGCTCATCTGCACTATTTATTTATAATACGAAACCAAAAGCAATCCCCACTGGGAGGTGGCTCCATAGACTGTCGCCAAACCATTCAAGTCAATCAACAAATTGCAGAGAAAGAGACAAGCAACGATCTGAGAAGACGTGCGTGGCCCAGGATGGCCGAATCATGTGGTATCATGTGCGAATCATGCCCTCCCGAGAGAACATACCCAGCCCAGCGCAGAGCAGGCCACGGCAGCTGTACCCCAAACATGACCCTGAGATGGACAGCAGCCTGTGATATCATGGCAAAGGGCAAAGGTTTTTTGTTGTTTTATTTTCTGGTTTTGGGGATGATTTTTTTTCGGTACCACGGATTAAACCCAGGGGTACTTAACCATGGAGCAACATCCCCAGCCCGTTTTATGTTTTATTCTGAGACAGGGTCTTGCTAAGTTGCGTAGGGCCTTGCTTTTACTGAGACTGGCTTTGGATTCACAGTCCTCCTGCCTTAGTCTCCCGAGCCGCTGGGATTACAGGCATGCGCCACTGCGCCCAGCTCGGCGAAGTTTATCAAGTGTACACGTGCACAGCTACACGTCAACCCACATCGTCACAAAAACACACACACAGGCATGTGTGCGGAAAACCAACTGGAAGACCATGTGCCTGGGCAGAGCTGGTCCCTTGGGTGCAGACCAATGGCTTTGTCCCTTTCTCACCCTGTCCAGTGTGCTCCCCATGGACACTCTGGGAAAAACTGGTCATGCTTGGGGCAGCCATGTGGAGATACAATTGGCTATCCCCAGCTGCACCCCTACCGTGTGCCGAGAATTATTTCCAGATCTTGCATTTATTCCCACCATCGCCGGGCTGATGTGTGTCTATCACACCCACTGACCTAGAACTTTCTAAGCTAAGAGCATCACATAGTCCAATCTCCATGACAACCCTCAGATTAGGCATCAGGATCCCGGTTATAGCTGATGCTCAGGGAGGTGATACTCACCACCGATACTCAGCATCTGGTGACAGGGAAAGTGACTGAATGAGGTGGACAGAGAAGCCCCGTGCCACAACGCAAGCCAGCCCACTGCTCCAGTCCACTCCTCTGCAGGCACAGGGTCCCCAGCAGCCCGCGGCCCTCACGGCCCCTCGTGGTTTTGTGTGGATGGCTGTGCAGCAGCTCGGCTTGGAAGTCTGCGTTTGGCTTCCAGCTGCTACTACCACCTCCACAGGGCTGGCCAGTCTGGTTCCGGGCAGCCAGCCTGAACTCGGGGCCTCCCGGGAACCACAGTGGCTCATGTGACCCTGACACCTGTGAGAAGTGGCTTCTCACTGGCCAGCCCTGGCCAGGCCAGCCCTGGCTTCATAAGCCCAGACAGTCCCAGCCCACCTCAGTGCCACGAGGCGTGGGCACCCCACCTCTCAGCCCAACTCAGGAGGCAAAATGGAATCTTCATGCCTGAAACAGAGGCCCAGAGCTGCCCTCGATGCTTCTGAAAATTCCTATCGTCATCTGACGAGACGCTGATACAAATGCCTGACGCCTTACCCAGTGATTCTATATCCCACACTCACCCAAGTGAGCAGCTAAAGACAAAGATACTCCACCTGGGGCCGAGTTTCCCATCGGTCAGGTAGAGAGCTCCTGTCACGGGGTGGGGGACAGGCAGACGCAGGGACCACCTGGATGGGGTGCGACAGGGAGACTCACAGTCCAGCGTTGTCCTGCACATGCCCCTCCCTGTCAGGAGCCTGCAGCCGAGATGGATGGGGTCGACGGACGCTTCCCTTTGAGGATACAGCTGCACACCGTCTGTAGCAAACCCACCCAGTGCACGTCCCCCATGAAGATGAGCTCCTCTCCCACAAGCCACCAACCAGGCCGGGCACCAGCTCCAGCCGCCTGCAGGAAGTGCCGCCTGGCTGCTATCTATCCAGGCAGAGACGTGGCCAGGAGCAGGAAGAGCTGCAGAGCCCAGTGAAATTGCGGGGCCTGAGCCCATGAGGGAGTGACAGACTCTGAGGCCACCTCTGAGTCATCCCCACAGACAAGGGGCTGCTTGGTGACGAGCAGCCAGCTCTTGGTGGTCACCAGGACACCGGCCTGACTGTGGTCTCCAGAGGGGGAGGGGCAGGCCTAGGCCCTGGCACGGACCAAGGTGGATCTGGCTAGATGGTGGTTGGAGGGCAGAGAGTGAGCAGGTCAGGGCAACTCATCTGAGAAGCCAATGTGCAGGCCCCTGGCTGGCCGCCACCGCGGCTGCCAACGTGCCAGCCAGTTTCCCTTGGGATGGGAGCAACCTGGAAGGACAAGCTGGCCATGTCGGCCCCGCCCTCCTCCTGCCAGGGGTGAGATGGTTTCCACAGCACAAGCCCTGCTGGGCCAACGCAGACCCTCCCCCAGGGACGTGCCCCGGTCTCTTCTACTCCTGTGAAATGAATCGCCTCAGTGCTCCACCTTCCACCAAGCGGTCATCCCTTTGCAGAATGACCATCTCCATCCTTACCTCGCCCCCTGGACCAAAAGCAACTCAAAGTGCACCCTAGACCCACATGTAAGCTCTGAAACTTCAATTTCTAGAAGAAAATGGGTGATACTAGCTACAGACTCGTCATCCCTCAGGGGAGCCCACTCACCAGCACGCTCACGGTTAGGGACATCATGTCAAGAACCGACGGGATGTGCAGCAGCCCTGGGTGCTGGGCAGGCAGGCGGCTCGGCCTCTTGGAAACAGTTGGGCAGATTCCTATAAAGCTGTGCTTGTTCAGCCCTCCCGCCGCCAGGGCCATCCAGGAGAGAGGGTGTGCACAGGCACAGAAGACCCCCGTGAACCCGCGGCCGTGCTGCACGGCGGGCGAGGACCACCAGACGCCTTCCACTGGAGCAGGGACCTCCGTGCTGCCCTGTGCAGGGGAGACCCAGCACCACAGAGGGACTGGCACATGATGTGGGGGACGCCGAGGGACGAGGTGAGTGACCAGAGCCAGACAGGGAAGGTGGCCCACGCAGGTGACGTTCAGGAAAGGCAGCACTGTCAGGCAGAAGCCAGACACAGGGTGGCCAGGCGCTGCTGGGGGCGTGGCCACGAAGGTCACCGGAGACCCCTGGAGGGATACAAGTGTGCCTCGCCTCCCTGTGGAGTAGGTGCCCTGACGGTGCCCATTCTCAAGATCATCAAGCAATACCTAAAAAGGTAGATTTTAAGCCAAGCACAGCGGTGCACACCTGTAACCTCAGCGGCTGGGGAGGCGGAAGCAGGAGGAGCGCAAGTCCAAAGCCAGCCTCAGCGATGGTGAGGCGCTAAGCAGCTCAGTGAGACCCTGTCTCTAAATAAATACAATGTAGGGCTGGGGTGTGGCTCGGTGGTCGGGTGCCCCTGAGTTCAATCCTCAGTACCAAAAAAAAAAACAAAACCATAAGTTTTACTACATGCAAATTAGACCTCAATAAACCTGGCATTAAAAAAACTAATAATTGTATTCAATCGCCAACTTACAAATGCCCAACTTACAAACACCATATCCACTTCATCCTCTGCACATCCTGTACCCTCTGGGATGCCCACGGGCAGCTAGCCGTGGCAGCCGGCCTGCAGGGACAGGTGTCCACACCCAGGTCAGTAGACTGGACTTCCAGCACGCCCTCCGCTGCCTCCTCTTCACCCTCTGCATGGGCTGCCCACGCTGCCTCCTCCTGCCACCTTCCCTCTGCCCACTGCCCGGGACCCGGCATCCCTCACAAACCTCCAGCTGGAGCCAGCTCAGTCTCCTGGGGGCTGCTGGCCTCAGTGGCCCCGTGTGCAGCCATCACGAGGGTGAGGCGGGAGCTGCCCCCACTGCCAGCTCACAGGTCTGGATACTGAGGCACAGAGGTCTGTCCAGCACAGCCACCTCCGATGGGGACCAGGGCTCTCGGCGGTGGACCCCCAGCTCAGCTCTCGGGACCCACGCTCAGCGTGGCTCCCCAGTCTGCACTGGCCGTTCCACGGCAGCCGGTCCATCTGCAGAAACTCCAGCCTGCAGCTCCAAGCCCACGGTGCCTCGGGGTCCCAGACCGCCGGTCTGCGCACGGTGCAGTGGCTGTCCCCGGGATTTCCCTTCATCAGATAATCAGAGAACACGGCCTCACCAAGACGCCAAGACCTTGGAGGAGAACAGGCGACTGCAAGACCTAAGTGGGAAGTCGTGAGTGCAATGCCTCTGAGGAGCAGTCGCCGTGGAAACCAGGCAAGCGTGGTGGGGTCCTCAGGGGGACAGACGCAAAGAGTGAGTGGATGCCCCCATGCCAGGCACGGGCAGCCCCCACAGGGCCTGGGCGTCCCAGATGTGCAGTGGGTTCTGACGCAGGCAGCATCCTCCATAGCAGGGGGACCAAAGGGACACCACCTCCAGGCGTGGCGAGCACCAACTGGACACACACGAGGGACGAGGTAGAGCGCCTGCTGGCCATGGGCCAAGCGAGGAAGAGCAGGTCAGAAGAGGGAAAGCAGAGGAAGCCACAGAGGGATCCATCAGAGCAAAAGGGAGACAATGGCAGTGTCCAGCAGCGGGGACCAGGCACAGAGAACGCGGTTGACCCACCCAGAGACCCAGGACGCAGGACCCGGTACAGGGACGTGGCTGGCCATGGGGCAGCACGGAGCAGCCCGCAGCACAGAGCTCACCGTGACCCCACCCTGCTGTGCCAACCAGCATTTGTGCCCCCACAGAAAGGGCCCCCCTAGAGGGAGGGAGCACGGGGTCACGATGGCCACTCACATCTCTCTGGAAAAGCTCCGTCCGACAGCATTTTTTTCAATCAAAAAGTCAGCTCAGCCACCAGGACCCCGCTGAAGTCTCACTGGAGTTGACTCCAGTCTCAGCTGCGCATGGCTGCCTATCGAGGGGGTAATGGTGAGGCTCCCGGTGGACCTGCCATCCCCTGAACGCGAAGCCTGTCCCTGCTGTCCACGCAGAGTCACCGCAGGCTCAGAGCAGGCAGCTCGGGCCAGCGCCCCCGCCCTCACCGGGCTCACAGTCAAAGCCGAGGACTTCACAGCTGATGGCGTTGCCAGGACCTGGGCTTGGGGGGCAGGTCCCCGAGCCTGAGCCCCTGCCAGAAACCCAGCAAGGCACGTGCCCTCTCTGTGCACAGCCTGCCCCAGGAGGAGCCCAGGGACCGAGCGGAACGGTCTGAACGGGGGTCCCAGACAGGGCGCCCAGGGCGGCTGGTGGGGCGGGCCAAGGCAGGCGTGCCACCGCCCAGCAGGGCTGGCACTGCTCGCCCGGGTCACCCCTGCTCGCCCCCACTGCCCCGGCCCTGCGAGGCTTACTACAATCCCAGGTTGGCTGAAAGGAACCAGCGCTCAGAGACGAGGGTGAACCTGCTGTGTCACAGAGCTCCTCCTTCCCTGCCTTTCAGAAGGGACGGAGTGAGGGCTGGTGCCGGGTCCCTCAGGGAGAGGTGCAAATGCCTCAGGGTAGCCGCGCCACGCAGCTGAGGGGCTGGGAAGGGGCGGCCCCACACAGTGCCCGCCGATGAGCAGCGTGAGCGGCCCATGGGGGACACTGCAGGGCAAGCAGAGGGCCAGTCACCCCGGAGACCTGCAGGGTCAGTTTCAGAGTCCACGTCTCCAGCCACAGCTGCTCTCCCTGGAAGCTGTCCAGGCCACCTGGGAGGCAGACAGCCCGAGGGGCCCAGAGCAGCGCCGGGTGGCTTAGCAAGCAGCGCCCTCTCCGTCTCAGTCTCCCCTCTGCACAGGGGGCGGCTGGGAGGACCGGGAGGGACGGGCACTCACCTGGGTGGTCCCTGTCTGCAAACCCCCGGCCAGTCTGGGTTCAGAGGCTGCTTCCTGAGGCCAGGCCGTGGTGGTGAGGCCCAGGGCTGGTCCTCAAGGGAGCCCTTCGGCCTGCACGGGTGGTGACCAGGGCAGCTGCATGTGGCCTCACCCTGCTTTGGAAAAGGGTCCCATGCACCACCCGACCCCATGAGGGAACAGGGGACCCGGAGTTCAGGTGGGAGGAGTGACAGCCACGGCCCTTTGTAGAAAAGATCCTGTGGTAGCGGGCAGCTCTGCAGCCCCAGCCTCCCTGAGCCTCACTAGGCCTCCCTGAGCCCAGACGGAGGACTGAGGGCCTGGGAGGCTCACGCTCAGGGAAGCTGAAAATTCAGCCTGACAGGCTGGCGAGGGAGCACGGGAGGGCAGGCGGCTGTCACTGCTCTCCTGCGCAGGGACCTGGGGTCAGGTCTGGGGCCCCTGCCAACATCTTCCTTGTGCCTGGGGACGTTCTTTCTGAATTCTCTTCTTGTTTTCCCATCCCCACAAATTTATTTAAACATAAGCTGCGTGAATTCAGAACTTGCTTTCATGGCCCATAATAAGCAATTTCCTAGCAGGAGTCAGAGCCAACACCGCCCCTGTGGACACTGGGCCCAAGAGCAAGCCCTGAAGCAAGAGGGGTGGTGGGCAGACACTGAGGACAGGCCTGGCAGCTGCCTGTTCTTCCACGCACTGTCCACTGCCACTGTGGGAGCCACCTCAGTAACTACCCATGCAAGGCCTTCAACAACCCTCGGACTAGGTCAGATTTTCTAGAAGAGGAACGTGAGGCTTAGAGAGGTTAAGTAACTTGCCCAAAGTCACACAGAAACTCAAGCCCCAGTCGTTAGGGTCTAGGGTCTCCCCCACACCCCTGCCCTCTGTGAACGTCCTAGTCCTCCGTTCTCGGACACACCTAGGATGACTGCCACCCTTTACCATGTGGCCTCCCCTGGACAGCATTCAGAACGCAGCAGCGTCCCTGCAAACGACAGCAGGACTACCCCTCCCGGCTGTTGACCCCCCACCCCACCCGCTTCCCCTAAAGCAGCCCGGATGAGGACGCCAAGCTGGGCATCGTCATGTGGTCCCCAGGGGAAACAGGTCCTCGAGGAGAATGGGCCACCCAACATCTGCCGCTTGTCCCCTTTCCTGGGTCCTGGTTTGGGAACCTCACTGCACTGTTGAATGACATGTGTCACGTGAGGGTTCTCTGACTGAGGTCCACGCCATGAGCTAGGACGGGCCCTGCCATTTACCTGCCTGTGGACTCAGCAAGGTCCCCTCATCTCTCAATGGTCACCTGACGTTGTCTCAACCACAAAAGGGGACCTGGGTGCTCAGCCGGGTGGCCATCCCCCACGGCCTCTGGGGTAGGTGCTCAATCAATGCTGCAAGAATAAATGATTGAGCAAGGAGGGAAGGAGGCCTTGCTCCGGCAGCCGGCTCCTGGGGCGCCTGCGCGCCCTCATCTTAGGCAGGCGGGGCACAAATCTGTGGAAGGGGACTGAGGCCACGGGTGAAGCACCTGGGACCAGAGTGAGGGGGCCAGGGAGCCTCCCAGAGGAGGTGACAATTCAGAGACTTGGAGCAGTCACATGTACATGAGGAGAAAGGGTGTTCCAGGCAGAGGGGCAGCCAGTGTGGAGATGGGCTGGAGAAGGGAGGAGAGGGGGAGGGGAGGGATGCAGGGGGGAGGGAGGCTGGAGGGGGGAGGGAGGGATGCAGGGGGAGGGAGGCTGGAGGGGGGAGGGAGGGATGCAGGGGGAGGGAGGCTGGAGGGGGAGGGGAGGGATGCAGGGGGAGGGAGGCTGGAGGGGGGAGGGAGGGATGCAGGGGAGAGGGAGGCTGGAGGGGGAGGGGAGGGATGCAGGGGGAGGGAGGCTGGAGGGGGGAGGGAGGGATGCAGGGGGAGGGAGGCTGGAGGGGGGAGGGAGGGATGCAGGGGGGAGGGAGGCTGGAGGGGGAGGGGAGGGATGCAGGGGGAGGGAGGCTGGAGGGGGGAGGGAGGGATGGAGGGGGGAGGGAGGCTGGGGGGGAGGGATGCAGGGGGAGGGAGGCTGGAGGGGGAGGGGAGGGATGTAGGGGGGAGAGAGGCTGGAGGGGGGAAGGGAGGGATGCAAGGGGAGGGAAGCTGGAGGGGGAGGGATGCAGGGGGAGGGAGGCTGGAGGGGAGGGATGCAGGGGGAGGGAGGCTGGAGGGGGAAGGGAGGGATGCAGGGGGGAGGGAGGCTGGGGGGGAGGGAGACTGGAGGGGGAGGGGAGGAATGCAGGGGGAGGGAGGCTGGAGGGGGAGGGAGGGATGCAGGGGGAGGGAGGCTGGAGGGGGAGGGGAGGGGAGGCTGCAGGGAAGGAGGGAGGGGGTGGAGGGAGGGCAGGGGAGAGGAGGGATGGAGGGACCTGTGGACCGGCCTGGCCACCCTGTGGAAGGAAACCCCTCACGCTGAGCCGAGAGGTACGGGGAGCAGAGCCGGCTGCCCAGCCTCGAGGATGGATGTCCTGGCACCGGTGTGAGGGGCCCCTCAGGAGGGTGTCTGGTGTACAGGGAAGAAATGGCAGTGGTTTGAACCTGGGTCACCGTGGCACAAGGTGCTTCCAGGGCTCCAGCCTAGAAGGTGTGGAGCACCAAACCCAGTGCGGGCGGCAGAGGCAGGAGAGGGCCGGCACCCTGTGGCTGCCTCGGTGTGCCGGGGACAATGGCGGCAGGGACAGACACCCTGGTCAAGCCAGGCCTGGGGGTGAAGCCCCTGGCCCCAAGCAGGGGGGTCTGACCCCAGAGCCACGTGACAAGCAGCAGGGTGGGGCGGCTGGGGGGATGGGGTTGAGGTGGGGGCTGAAGGCACAGGGGAGGAAGAGGGCCAAGGAGAGAGTCCCACGTCCCCTTCCCCACCCACAGGGGACAGGAGAGGCAGAGGAGGAGGGGCAGGGTGCTCGGAGGGGCCCTGTCCACAGAGCCGGGCGCCTGTGCTGGCAGATGTCCCTGTCACAGACAAAACAGGGACAGGGCCCCAGTCTGCCTGGAAGGGCCAGCGTGTCTTGCTGGCTGTCTTGTGCCCACGACAGGGGCAGGGGCAGTCCAGCCCTGGCCTTGGCATCCCACTGAGGTGGAAGGGGTGGCTGTGATTTACCTGGCACTTCACCAGGAAGGCGACCGTCTTCTCTCCTGGATCCTGAGTGGGGTGGTGGAGGGGTCATCGTCCGTGCTGCCCTGGTGGCGGCACCCCAGCCTCTGGGTTTGGGGGCTCTGCACCAGCACCCAGGGCTGGGCGGCTGCTGGGTGCAGGCAGCTCAGTCCACATCGGTGACAGGCACCCCTGCCCCACTTCTACTCAAGCTCTAAGACGCCCGTCAGACGTGGGGAGGTCACTGACCCTGCACCCAAAGTGGAACTCCAATGGCACCAGACGCCCGAAAGTCAGCCCTGTCCAGGTGCCCCGAACAAAATCTGCCACTCCTCGACAGCCCCCCACCCCATCCCAGTCCCCTGAACCCAGGCCCAGCACCCCTGCCGTGTCTCCGCTGGGGTCCCTCCCGCGGGGCCTCTGCCCTCTCTCATCAGAACCATGGCCTCCGCTTCTCCCCGGTTCCCATGCTGCAGCCAGGGCCCTGTTTCCTAAATGCCAATTGGTCCAGTCCCCTCCTTCACCCCTGTCTGCTGCTGTCACAGCTGGCAGAGGCCTGACCCTGTCCCCATGTGGCTCTAACCTCTGCCGCCCCGACACAGATCACACCAGGCCCTCAGCTCACGGTGACCTCGGAGCTCAGTGCTCCAGGTGAGCTGCCTACCTGAGCCCAGTGACCTCTTCCCCACCCAGCCTGCCACCAAGGAGGCCTCAGAGGCACAGAAGGAGGGAGGCAGTGTCTGGGATGTGTCCAGACCAGGACCTGAACCCAGGCAGGCAGCTCCAGAGTGGCACCACACGCCCGTTGCCCAGGACCTCGCCACACGGGGACCCAGGAGGGGCGGCTGCTGCAGATGCTGTGCTTAGGCAGTGTGGGGTGGCAGGCCGGTCCTGAGCTCTGGAGCCCAGGCTGCATCTTAGGAGAAAGAGGGCCACCACCAGGCCACGTGGAGTCCACAATACAGCTCCTGGCTCAGCAGGTGCTCAGGCCGATGTCAGTTCCCTGCCCCCAACTCTGCCTCTGTCTTGTGAAGAGGGCATTGAATAAACAGAAAGATGTCACTGCCAAGAATCCTCCTGTCATCCTGACCCTCTGCTAAGTTCCTGTGTGCTGCCTCAAGCAAATTGGAGAGAAGAGCCCAGAAACCAAGCACCCACTGGGAGACACAGCAGAAGCCCGCTCAGGCTGGCAGTGGCCAGCCACAGCTGACAGCATGCCCAGGGGCAGGTCAAGATGTCCAAGGACTTTGTAGACAGCCCAGCACTCTGCTTTCATTGCACTGAGAGAAACAAGAGCAAAAGACAGGCTCATGTCCCTGTTCAAAGACCACCCAGATGGAAAGGAAGCACAGGGGTCAGGTTCAGCTCCCATCATTTACCCAAGGGACATGGGCGCCCACCACCACCACCTGGCTGGACCTGAAGTACAGCCTCAGTCTGGTATAAGCTTCCAAATTTTGTAGGTGGTGGAGATGGTAAGAGTGGTGATGGTGATGGTGGAGATGGTGGTAACGGTGATGGTGGTGGTTATGGTGATGACAGTGGTGATGGTGATGGAGATGGTGTTGATGGGGTGATGGTGGTTGTAATGGTGATGATAGTGGTAGAAATGGTGGTGAGGGTGGTGATGGTGCTGGTGATGGTGGAGATGGTGATGGTGGTGATGGTGGTGGTGGTGGTGGTGGTGGTGATGGTGGTGGTGATGATGGTGGTGGTGGTGATGGTGGTGATGGTGATGGTGGTGGTGATGGTGGTAATGGTGCTGGTGATGGTGGTGGTGGTGGTGGTGGTGGTGGTGATGGTGGTGATGGTGGTGATGGTGGTGATGGTGGTGATGGTGATGGTGGTGGTGGTGATGGTGGTGATGGTGCTGGTGATGGTGGAGATGGTGGTGACCGTCGTTCATAATGTCACAGCCCACACTCTGTCATGGGTAATGTCAGCCTCCACCTGGAACTGCAGTTCCTCAGGGACAGGGACCTCTTCCTGGGCCTTGTGTTTGGCCCCAGCACAGACGCAACCGTCGCCAAAGCCTGGGAAGGGTGCAGTGGCTAGCTGGTCTTGAACACAGAGTCCAGCCCAGTGAGCCCGTCGATGGCTTCATCAAGAACGGTCGCTGAGCGTACAGCAGGGAACGCCAGTGACGGCTCCTGCAGGGCCTGGGCTGTCCCAGACCCTCCCCCAGAGAGGAGGCGTGAGGTACCACGGGACGTGCCACAGGGGCTCTAGCCTGGGGCCCTCGTAAATGGCCAGGACATGCGACTTCGCCTGGCTGTGGGGGGCATTCGGAGGGGCTGCAGCCGCGGACACCGGAGGACAGACCTGGTTCCCTCGCGCTCCACCCTGCTCTCCACCCCCACTTCCACCTGCTGGTTCCCGCGGCCCTTCCACTCTCGGCCCCTGCTAGACATGCCAGAGCTGCTTCAGAGGCAGGGACGAATCCAGGCTGCCTGGCCATGGCCAGCGGGTCAGTGTCATAGAGGCCCCAGCCGTTGGCAGCCGGCCCTGCTCCCCGCACCTCCTCTCTGCACACAAGCACGTCTCCCGCTGCGCCGGAGCCAGGCAAGCCGCTTCTATTTTCTCCCCTTTATCAAATGATGTTATTCATAATCACTGCTCTTCATAGTAGCAGGGGCGGGGGTCCCTGCCACTCGGCCGCCGGCCTGAATCAGGCGGCTGAGCACCAGGCGCACAGAGCCCTCTCTCTCCCCAGCAGCGGCCCCAGGGCGCGGCTGCCACGCCGTGCTCCCGAAGAGGCACTGCTAATTTGGGGAACAGCTGTAGGCGTTCGCTTTGCCAGGAGCGTGTGTACACCAAATCGGATCTCACCGCCTCGCCGCTCTCCTTCCCGGCGAGGGGTGACAGTAATGGGGAAGCAGCCACCGGGGACACGAGCTCATTTTCAAAGTCATTGTGTTGACAATATTTCCACAAGGAAACTCATAAGCAATCATCATTTTTCAAATCCGCTAGGCATCCTGGCGCTACAATTAAGCGTAATGAAGTTACCTGCAAATTACGTATTTTGTTCACTAAATAATGAAGCTACTGACAGAGGTGACGTGGGGGGAGGGCACTGGGAAGAGTAGAGGAAACTCTGGGAGAAAAGGGCAGGTCCCCAAGGCTGGTGTGGCCATCCAGGGGCTGTCCAGGGGGCTCGGAGGTACCAACAGCTCCAGGAGGCCACCGTGAGGACCAGGAAAGAGCACGGGGCAGACACAGCACAGCGCGGATCTGTGCCCTCTCCAAACCAGAGAGACAGGCTCAGAGAGGGGTCGGCAGGGGCCAGGAACAGCACAGCCCCCACTGCTGGACCCCATCTCTTCAGGCAGGAAGGGGAAGGAAGCAGAGGCCTCACAGCCAAGGAGCTGCAGCCCCCAGGATCCCAGGGCGCACCCTGTGGGCTAGAATGGCATGGGGAGCCCTGATGGATCCACTCCAGGAACAGAAGTGCCGTGGGGGAAGCCCCGTGCACTGAGCCCCCAGCCCCACAGACCCCTGCCCACAGCCCAGGGACACTCACACCTGAGCAGCTGGTGTGGCTGCTGCTGTGCCCATTTCACAGACAGTGGAACTGAGCCTCAGGACTTCAGTCTGAGGGCAGATGACCATCTGAGACTCCTGAAGGACTGGCTGACTCTCTGGGCTCTATCACACTCCCAGGGACATTGGGCAGCTGTTAGGGGCCCAGAGAGGGGCAAATGGCCCCTTAAAAAAAATAGGAAACATCAGAATCCAAACAGAACACATCATGAGTCCCCAGAAAAATTATGAAGTCAGTTCAAAACCAAGACTTTGAGCCTTAAAAGGAGCATGATCAGGAGACAGGGATGTGGACTGGCGAGCGTGGGCACCAGCACACTCACCAGCCGGGCCTCCCGGGTCCTGGTCCCTCAACCTCAGTGAAGCACCGGCTCTCTCACGACAGCCTCAGGAGTGAGGCGGGGACTGAGGGGACAGTGGCCATGGGCTCAGGGACCGTGGACCTTAGAAGCATGCCAGGAAGCCCACGGCACAGGCCCTGGAGGGCACCAGGCGCCCAGCAGGCTTGAGGCAGAGCCCCAGACAGTCTTAGGGCGCCCCCTTCAAGGAAAGGAGCGGGAAGGTGCCCGAGAGGAGGCACCAGGACCCACGTTCCTGGAGGGTTCCCGTCCCCTGGCCCACAGAGCGGCCCCCCGCTTAGCTGTCAGAGGCATGACCCACCCAGTGGGCAGGGTGCGAGGCCAGGTGTGCCCAGGCTGGGGACTCAGGTGCCGAGGCCGGGCGTGCCCAGGCTGGGTGGAAAACAGCTTCTCTGAGCCACGAGTCCGGACTCCGAGATGACGCAGCGGGCCCAGGAGGCGGCCTGGCCTGTCACCCCTCCCTGGTGTATCGTCGTCTTTTGCTTATTCTGTGCCCCACAAACGACTCGGGAGACCTGCCTCAATGTGAGTTTTTTGGGGGTGTCTCCTCCCCCTCCAGATGCTCGCTCATTACTGACCCCCTGGGGGCTTTGACCCCAACCCGAGACAGAGCTTCCACCCAGAAGTCTCCCTGGACTATCAGGCGTGACAAATCTCAGCACCCTGTGCTCTGACGCCATCTTCCCACTCAATCCAATTGCCAAGTGGCAACTGCCACCATAGAAGCGCAGGTCACAGGGCAGCAGAGGGTGCTGACACCAGGCTCCTGCAGGTGGCTTGCACCCTCTGGGGACACAGGGCCCTCCAGGACATGGTTACAGGCCCCAACACGCCACTAAAACCACAGCTGTCCACTGGGGCTCGGGGGCATCAGCGCTCACATGCCCAGCACGTTCTGGAGAGATGGGAGCCACCTTACCATGCGTCCTGTCGGGACCCCGTCCGTGTGCAGTGGAGCTCAGCTAACCCGCAGGACACTTCTGGCCAGGTCCCCGACTCGGCCACAGTCCAGGGTCAGTCCCTGGGCCACCCTGGGCTCACCAGGAGGTCAATGCTGGACAAGGGGGATCACCCTGCTCCCTACAGCCCGCTCAGACCACCCTGGGGGACCTGCAGGAGGCGTGGTAGAGAAAGTCCAGGAGGATGAGGGGAAGAGAAGGCTGAGAGGTGCAGATGGCGCTGCGGAACGGGGAGGGCAGCGCGAGGCAGGCCGAGCTCCGCTCCTGGGGGCAGACCCGCCTGGCGCGCCACCCAGAACCCTGGCAGGAAGGGCCGGGCAGATGGACTGGGGGACGGGGCTCCAGGCACCTCCTCCCCTCCCTGAGCCTCGGTCTCCCCATTCAGGATGGACGTGGTGCGGCTACAGTCCTGATTGTCACACCGTTGTGACGATGGCACAAGCTAATGCAGACTGCAAGCCTCAGGTCCTGCCAGGCTCGCAGCAGGCAGACGTGTGGCACTCCACACCCACGGACGTGGGAATGTGAAAAAGACGATCGCCCACCTCGTGGTCACTGGCCGAAATAATGAAATACCCAGAGGACTCAGTTAAGTGTTGCCTGTGGCTGCTGCAGGGGGAGGGCCAGGAAAGGCGAGCTGTCAGGGTGAGAGCCGGGCCTCTGCTGCCATCATCAGCACCGTGTCTGGCTCCTCTCCCAGTGCCAGGCGCAGTGGGAATCTCCCCTCGGCCCCAGCGGCCCTCCTCCCTGTCCTCGGTCACCCTCCGCAGCATGAGCCACCTGGGGACACTCTCCTGACATCACAACGGTGGCCTCTCAGCAAAGTCTGCCCCGTGGTGCCACATCTCATCTTCGGGTTAAAGAGCTATTTATTTTCTCCCCTGCAGACCTGATTTTAATCCCAGCTACATTAGTGCCTCTGGCCGCAAATGGAATACCTGCGGTAGAAAAATAAACTCACCCTCACGGGACAGTGCGCTAACAGCCCGGCGAAGATCAAGCCCAGAGCGCGGTCTGACACGTGTCAGGGTCTCCAGCACGGGTCTCTGCAAACTCCACAGGTCCTTCTGACACAGGAGTGCAAACGAGGATGTGGACCAGGTATTAGATGCTGCCACAGCCCAGCTTCCGCCAGCCAATTAGGCCAACTGCAGCTGCCCTGGGCACACATCCAGAGCTGACCCTCCTAAACACAAACGCCAGCCTGGACTGACGCTGTGGGCACGGCAGGGCAGGGTATGCCCGGAGGGGAAGCATCAACATCTACACTAGCAGCAAGGGACTCCACGCAGTGACTCCTGACTCCTCGTCCCGGCCCAGGGACTGGAGCGCTGTGGCTGCTGTTAGTAACACAAGGGCCCACAGGCCTGTGCCCCTTGCAAGCTGAGCAGGCCTGACCAGTGCCAGCCCCACACAGGCCCAAGTGCAGGCTTTGAACTCCATCAAGCCACTGATGGAGTTTCCAAAAGTTTCTGCAGCTGGCTGGTGGTCACCTGCCAGATGGTGGGACGGCCAGGATTTGAATCCAGTCTGTTGGACCCAAGAGCCTGTGCCTTCAACCAGTGTCCCAAAGTCCACCAGCAGTATGGCGCCAGGGCAGGAAGGCGTCACACACAGCAAGGCGGACGCAGGAGGAGAGCCTGTCCAGCCAGCGGGAGCCCAGGGCAAGGTGCACACAGCTTGAGAGGTAATGTCGCGTGGCTGCTCCTTCCGGTTTGCAGGAGAGCCCTAAAGCCCAGACTCGAGAAGAGAGTCCCTGTTGTTCATAAGTTAGCAGCTGTCACCCGTGAGCTGTGACTCTCCATCATCCACGTTGGAAGCCTCCCCCAGGACCTCAGAAGGTGACTGGAGACAGGGCCCTCAGAGAGGTGGTGAGGTCAAATGTGGTCACTGGCGCGGGCCCTGGTCCAGTCTGACGGGTGTCCTCATGAGGGAACAGGACACTGGCACTTGCAGAGGAGATGAAGACGCGGGGACAGATGCCACTGCAGCCAGCAATGAGCCAGCTGCAACCTGCGTCCGGGACACCAGCCTCCAGGATGCGAGGCAGGCGTCTGTGTCTGAGTCCCGGCGGTGGCTCTGTACGGCAGCCCAGAGACTCAGGGACCCACGTGAGGCCGTTTGAAGCCCTGTGTGTGACACACACGGCACCCTGGCCTGGGTTTGCAGCCTCCGTCCTTCACTGATGCCCCATGGGAAATCCTGGGTTAGGGCGGTCTCCTTTACAGTGACAATGGAGACAGAGTCCCCGGTCAGGGCCCATCCGTGTGGGGGCAGCAACCCGGGAGCCCCCCACTTAACTGGCCACATCCTGAGCCACAGCTCCCTAATTCCTAGCCAATGCCAACGCAGCCATGTCCTGCACACTGGGCGGGAGAGCCACTGCCACTGTGCCTTGGAGACCTCCTCCTCCCAAGTGCGCGCTCCTCCAGGGGGGCTGGACCAAGGTCCAGGCCATGTCGCTCTGGGCACTTCCCAGCGCTCTGCAGTGAGCGCCCAGCGTGTCCAACCAGAAGGTCAGCACGGCGCCCCAGCCCAGGCCCCATGCCAGGCGCGGGGAGGTGTCAGATGATAACAGGGCTGGAGTCGGATGTTGAATGTCCCGAAGGCCCTGGCCTGGTCCCCAGGGAGGCGCTGCAGGGAGAGGTGGAACCATTTCCGCTGGGAGGGCTGAGACCACCAGAGCAAGCCCCGGAGGGGCCACTGGGACCTGGACTCTCCCCTTCTTGTTCCCCGGCCACGAGCCCAGCAGGTTTCCTGGCTGCATGCCCTCCCCATGGAGTGCCCCTCACCACAGGCCCAGAGCCAGGGGACCAAGTGCCCAGGGGCTGGGACCTGCACAACCGAGACCAAAACCCTCTCCTTCCTCCATGAACCATCCTGTACTTGCTGCAGGAACCCAAAGCTGACGACACAACAGCGCGACTCATGAGGAAGACAGCTAAGACTGTCACCAGGTTCACCAGCCCCAACACCTGCAGGAACCGGGAGAGAGGCAGAAGACCCGGGCAGGGTCCTCGGGGAGGCTGCCATGCTCCGCTCTCAGCCTCGACTGGTGAAGCAAAGCAAAACCAGCTTTGAACGGCATCGTGAAAATCAAGGCAAAGTGCTGTGGGCTTGAGCGGTGAGAGTCTCCGCCATCCCAGAGACCCCCTGTGGAGCTGGGCTCCCCACCACACGCTCAGCAGACGCTGCGGAAAGTCCACCTCCAAGACCCGCCAAGTGCAGAGCCACATGGAGGACGCCAGCAGGTCAGAGGCTCCTCTTTCAACAGTCGAGAATTAAATTGAGGGTGGACTTCATACAGGTGAGTAAGCAAGACCACTGTCACTCACAGCGTGGGGACTTGGCAAGTCAGTCACCCTGCACCCCAGTCTCCTTCCTGTGAAGAGGAAATGATAATAGTCACAATAGCAAAAACAGGGCCCTGGGGTGTGGCCCTGGGAATGCACTAAGTCTCTCTGAGCCTCAACCTGCCCATCGGTAAAATGGGGTTAACACCTACACTCACATCGACCTGGGAGGCTCTGTCAGGGTTAGAGATAAGTAAGCAAAGTGCACAGCATGTGCTGCATGCAGCAGGCGCTCTGTAAGTGCCATCAGCAGCCCCTCTTCCATCAGGTTAAACCGAACGCTCCCTCCTGCACTTCTCCACATGCTCCTTGCAGATCCACACTAGGATTGAGAAAAATGCCACCCTTCCCGAGAACAGCCTCCGTGGCCCAGGGATGGTGGGTTATTTTCCCTCTGACACCAAGGACGGACAGGAACCTCTGACTCTGCGGAGAGGCATGAGCTGTTCCTTCCTCTGTGGCCCGTAGACACTCTGAAGGGCCCGTCCTGGAGACACTTGGTGCAGAACCATTTAACAAGACAGATAGACAGATGGATGTGAGAGCAACAGACAGACAAGCCAAAGTCAAAACAAGAGAGAGGAGAAAGAGAGGAATATGGAGGGGGCAGAGAACATGCTGGAAGGGGAGTGGGGGAGGCAGGGGGACAGCTGGGTGGGGGTGTGTGCAGTCGTTCTGATGGACAGGATGACGACCCAGAACACCCGCTGACACAGGCTCCATTCTGAGCAGGTCCCTGCTGAGCTGTTTTCTGAAGATGTCGGGAAAGGAGTGCCCTGTGCCATGCTCACAGTTACCCTGGGTGACGGGACTGAGGTGGCAGTGCTGGGGGCATCTGCCAACCAATGGGAGGGGGCTGGGAGGGGCGAGGGGTGGTGGTACAATGGGTGTCGACCATGGGGACAGGGTCCATCTGTTGTTCAGGGCCACATCCCTTGCTGCAGCCCCGGTCATGTGCTCAGGGCGTGAATCCAGACACCTGATGCACAATTGGCAGCTGCGGACACCCCACCTGGAGCCCAGGTGAGCCCCAGCCCCACCCCTGGCCAGCACTACCCCTGCCTGAGGCAACACAGCAAGGGAGGACTGTGCGTGGGAGACCCCAGTGTCGGGAGGAGCAACACAGACAAAGGACCCACCCCAGGGTCAGTGCCCTGTCGCCCAGACTCCCGGGGGGCCGGCCATGCAGAGTCAACCGCAGCTGTGGGGTATTCACAGGCGATCGCAAGAGCAACCGTGGCCAGCGGTGCTGTCCGCAGCAGAGAGAAGGACTATCGGGCACCGGGAGAAAAGCCCTCGTCCGCCCTCCCCACAGGACTAGCCACGTCCCTGTGGATGCCCTCCCCTGCTGCCCTGCGTCCTGGCCTTCGGGTCAACCTGGATCATCCACTAGGTTTGCCCAGCGGTCAGCACACCTGGCACAGTGCTGGGTACCAGGAACTGCAGCCCGACCACGCTGCCCTTGTGTCCCTGGGACAGGACTGGGGCACGTCACTTAACATGGAAGGGGTACCTGCAGAGTGTGGCATCTGATGCCCACCCAGCCTGAGGGCACAGAGCCAGTGTCCAGGCATCACTAAGCCCCTCCCCTGCTGCCACCAATGTGTGACACTCATTGTCAACACCCACTGTGGCCACCAGAGCCGTCTCAGGTGACGGCTGAGAGCACTCGGACAGAGAGCTGACCTGAGGTCGGGGACCGCTCGCCTCCAGAGAGTCCCGGGGTTCCTGTCCCCAGGTGCCTTCAAACAAAGAGAGGCACGGCCACTCCCAGCAGGCCAGAGGGCGCGGGGAGGGTGCCCCGCCTCAGCCTGGGCGGGCAGCGCCCACCATCCACACGCTCCCTGGCCCTTTCCCGACACTGCCCAGCTTCACCTCAGGACCCAGTGCAGACAGGACCCTGAGCAGTTCTAGGGTCCTGGCATCGTGACTGGGAGGGCAGGAGGGCCTCAGAGGCGCGTCCCTCTGGGAACGCCAGACCACACCCTCACCCCGACATGCCGTCCAGAAACCCAACTCCAGGGCCTTCGTGCCATCGGGGAGGAGGCTCCGCTGAGGGACAAGGGCAGACAGACACCCAGCCCGCACCCCACTGCGCCTGTCTCAGGGTCCCACTGCAGGTCCTGTGCAGTGCTACCTGCCCAGCGTCCAGCCCGTGACCCTGTGGGCTTCTCTGCCCCCACCCCAGGTCCTCACCCTTAGTGACTTCCCAGCCCGCCTCTCACTGCCCACACAGCCCTGTGCTCCTGTCACGTGGCTGCCCCTGTTGCCTGGAGGCTCCTCCGTCCCCTCTCCCCCTGCTTCCACCAGGCACCCAGCTGGGAGCCACCTGAGGGCAGGAACCCCACCCAACCCAAGTGAGCCGGCACAGTGACGAGGTCGTGGAAGCAGCCCAGGAGAGGCTGATGCTGGGCCATCGATGAGAAGGACGCGGTGTCCACAGAGCTCAGGCAGAGAAGACGGGCACCGGGATAGTCCTGCCACGACCCCTCAAGCTAAGATTGAAGTGCTAGCACCCCGCGCTAACCTGCAGCTGTCCAGGGTGACCACGGGGCAGGGGTGCACGGTCACGGATGCTCAGTGAGCACACGCCCAGCAGCTCCGGCCAGCCGTGCTGACCTGGCCCCGGCTTCCGGGGGAAGATGCCCACCCGAGGACCCTGGTGAGGACTGAGCGTGCCCTGGAGCACCAGGCCCGGGAGGCAGGTGCTCGCGCACTGAGACCCCTTGATGGCTGTTGATTAGCCTCACGGACGTGTGCAGGGCGGTGACCACTATAGGCTCTCTACAACCAAAGAGTGCGCTCACAGCACGCTCCAAAGTACACCTGCCCCTCGGGTGAGGACACTCACTCTCCCACGGCAAAATGGCAGAATCCGGTGCCCACTAGCCTTTGGTCTTAGTCGTCACTTCACCTCCTCAACCTTGGTCTCCTCTCCTGCAGTGGGCGGCCGGGGTAGCCGCCAGCTCCTCAGGAGGGCTGCGTCAATGCAGGCGCCGGGCGGGCGAGAACCCATGGGTCAGGAGCCACTGCCGTGATTCTGGGGGTTTGCAGAACTGTCTCCTGGCACCTTGTGCATCCTCTGCCTGAACCCCAGTCTCAGGTTCTTCTGAGAAAGCCGCAGGTTAGAGGAATGAAGAGCCTGAAGTTCTGAGCTAACGGTGAGCGAGACCCATTCCCAGCGCCCGGGAGCCGCTCACCGCAGGCCTTTCTCACGTTGGCGCCTCCGCCAGGGGCCTCTGAATCAGCTCCACCGTCACTGCGCGCCTCGGCAAATCATCAGACGAGTGCAGGGATCACCCCCACTTCCGCTCCAAGCCGTGGCCGCCCCGCCTGCTCATTTGGCGCGATTCGCAAAACGCCGTCCTTTTGAACCAGTGTGGTCCGCGGGTGTTAATCGCAGTCTATTAGCACGCGCCGTAATAATGAATGGAAATCTACATCGTGTGCAATCTCATTAATTGTACGATCATATCAGGTTTGACAGTTTTAATGCATTACTAAGGGAAAACAGTCTAATACATGACATTAAAGATCTTATCGAGGTTAATTTGCCTTAAAATGTAGTTACTGCAGATTTCTCATTTCCATCCGAGACGCCGTGGTGTAAGCACACAGCGCTGGCCTGTGGAAGATGCCATCCACGCTACCTGGGACGGGGGATGGCCCTGCTGCCTCTCCGGGGACATGGCAGGGTGGGAACACGTGGGGCTCGGAGCCTCTGGGTGAAGCCTGCCATTCTGCCGCTCAGGTGCCCCTGCCCGGGGACAAACTGCTCCACTTCCCTGGCCTCGGACCCCCTGTCTGCAAACGCTGTGGGGACCTGTCCCCTGCTAGGCCCCAGGAGGCCGAACCGTGTTCACAGAAGGACCCGCAGGGTGCCAGGCACACAGTGGGTGCTTTTTATTCTGATTCACTGTAATGATCTCAACATCTGGCACAAGAGTAGAGCATGGAAAGTCCATCATCGACGGAGCCAGGGTGGCCGAGACCACTCCTGGAGAAGCAGACAGTGACGTCGCCAGCACCAAATCAAATCCAGAGAGAGAGAAGGCCTGGGACAGGCGCCCCGCCTCAAACAGGTGACCCTGAGCAGTCCCAGGCCCGTCCAGCTGCTTCCCTGGGGGCGGAGGCCTAGTCCTGACTTAGTTTCATCCAACACTTGTGCGGCGCCCGGCAGGGCTAGGTCAAGCTGTCCCCAGGCACAGGGCTTCTGACCACCACTGTTGACACAGTATTCCTCACAGACAGGACCTCATTCACCCAACCAATCACAGTCTCTGCTAAGTACGGGTTGGCTCCGTTGGGCCACAAAGGTCCGAGGCCCTTCCACAGTGCCCACAATGCCGAGGCAAGAGAGCGCTCAGGCCCCACTGTCCGGAAGTCACGCTGACCCTTGCTTCCTAGGCCTGATATTGGTGGGACTTGCTCCCGACCTCACGGGCTCTTAAAGCAATCACAACACAGTCTGACGAACAGGCAGGAAGCCCGGAGCTCGCAGGAGCCAGAGCCGCTGTGCCTGAGGTCGGGCCGACGGAATGGCCCACCCAGCAGCAAAACACGCTCCAAGCGCGCCCCACACTGTGGGAAGATCACACAGTCTGGAAGAATACAAAAGGGTTAAGAGCATGCACAATGTGCTGTCTAAACAAAGAGACAACAGGAAGAAGGCTGGGAGACCCCCAAATATTTCAAAATAAACAACACATTTCCAAATGACCTACGGATCCAAGAAGTCACAGGAAACATTAGAAAGCATCTTGAACTGAATGAGAAATGGGACATGGTAATGCCTGCTGTGTGGAGCTAACGCAGAGCCCAGAGGGAAGTAGGTAGCTGTAACATGGACGTGAGATGGGAAGAGTCAACCGAAATCAGCCCCCTAACCTCAGCCCCGAGAAGCTAAAAGAAGAGTAAGTCCCAAAATAAGTAGAAAGAAAGAGATGAACAGATGCCAGAAAAAAATGAGAAAATCCATGAAACCAAAAGTGGGTTCCTTGAGAAACCAACAGAAATGACAAAGTCTTAGCTAGACTGACCACAAAGCAAGAGGAGGCAGCCAGAGTCAAGATGGCAGAGGCGGGAAGAAGCACGTCAGCAGAGGGCCCAACCAGAGGGAACACAGAGACAAGAGAGGTGGGACAGGGAGACGTCCAGAAACTGGTCCATGGGGTGGGACAGTGGGGACAGGAAGGCTGGCCTGCCGGATGAGGGTCCTGGGTTCATCTGCGGGCTTGGCCCTGTTCCAAGAGCGTGAAGCCATCACTCAAAGGTCTAAGCAGAAAAGAGACACCATGGTCATGAGGTTTAGGATCACTATGTCTCCCAGGTGGGAATCCGAAGCACAGAGAGGTCGTAGGACTCACCTCAGGTCACACAGCAGGCAGCAGTAGTGTTGGAGTTGAGACTCCACTGTACCCATCCACCATCCTGGACAGAGAGCGCAGCAAGGAGTCTGCTCCTCTCTGAGGGCTGTCACCCCCTTGCCAGTGGACACAATGTCAACAAAGTTCCTGAGCCCCTCCAACAATTCCAAGGGAAGGAAAAGCTAGAGCCCAGCTTCCTGACGTCACATGGAATCCATGCTCCTAGGCCTAATGTCTGGCTGACACCCACGGTCCACTTGATTTTTCTAATTCCACAGCAATGTGAGCTGTTAAGGTTTCACGACGGACCCCAAGAAGAGGGAAGAAGCTTGCACAGCTCCAAAGTTCTGCTTTGAAAATCAGCTCCCAGCAGTCGGAGTGACACCTTTATCAAAATAAAATTCCCACCATCCACCCCATCCAACGTACCCCAATTCCAGGAAGGGAGCCCACAGCAAACACCCCTTCTCCTGGCCAGCAAGAAGGGGGAGAATAGGCCATGACCCCCCAGTCTCACCGGGGAGCAGAGGGCTACTTGGAGGGGCCTGGAGAATGAGGTCCAGGACCATCATGCCGTGCACCTCCCACAGTGCCAGAGAGCTGGGGGTCTGAGTGGTCCCCATGCGGGAAGGCACCAGGTTCCCAAACGCCTCCTCAGCTTCCCTTGCCTCCTCGTGGAGAGTCCTGATGTCACGTGTTGTCTGTGAGGACAAACAGTGAGTCAGCCTGCGGGGGCGTCAGGGTGAGACACAGTGGGGCTCTCATGAGCCTCTCCACTGAGGCCTCCTTTCCAAAAACCAGCCCACTCCCAGCGCCCCCTGGACTCAGCACCTCCTCTGGCTGCCCATGGAGTGGGCAGCAGATCACAAGCACGCACCCGCCACCACTCGCATGGCAGGACCTGCCCAACTGCTCCTCTCCTCCCGCCTCGCTGTCCCCGGCCCCCAAGGAGGGGTGCCACCATCTGGTGGGTCTGTTCCGGGGGCCCAGGTGACTGTGACAAAAGGACCTGTAAACTCTGACCTTCTCTGACCTCCTCTCTTCCAGGCTGCAGCAGCAGTAAGGCCTGGGGGTACTGCCGGCTGCCTGGTTTTCCTTCATTTCTGGAAGTTTCCACGAGATAATTTGGGCCTGGTCTCCTGCACAGCTGTGGCCCTCTGCATCTAGCTGGCTGCTCACCTTCTGCAAAGAAGGCTTGGTGGCTCGGGACTCTTCAGGAGGGAGCTCACGTAGACCTAGATCCCAGGCCCCGTGCTGGGGACAAGGTGGAGCAAGAGACCTTTGCCAGATTGTTCACTAAGTCTAATAAATGAATTCAGCAAAGTAGCAGGATATAAAATCAATACCCATAAATCAAATGCATTCCTATACATCAGTAATGAGTCCACTGAAAGAGAAATTAAGAAAACTTCCCCATTCACAGTAACATCAAAAAAACAAATAAAATTCTTGGGAATCAATCTAACAAAAGCAGTGAAAGACCTCTACAATGAAAACTGCAGAATACTAAAGTAAGATATTGAAGAAGACCTCAGAAAGTGGAAAGACCTCCAAGCTCCTGGATAGGCAGAATTAATATTGTCAAAGTGGCCATATTACCAAAAGTATTATACAAATTTAATGCAATTCCTATTGAAATCCCAATGACATTCATCATGGGAATAGAAAAAGCAATCATGAAATTCATTTGGAAAAATAAGAGACCCAAAATAATCAAAGCAATCCTCAGCAAGAAAAGTGAAGCAGGAGGCATCACAATACCAGACTTCAAACTCTACTACAGAGTCATTGTAATAAAAGCAGCATGGTATTGGCACCAAAACACATGTAGACCAATGGTACACAATAGAAGACACAGGGACAACCCACAGAAATACAGTTATCTCATACTAGACAAAGGTGACAAAAACATTCAGTGGAGAAAAGATAGCTTATTCAACAAATGGTGCTGGGAAAACTGGAAAGTCACATGTAACAAAATGAAATTAAACCTTTACCTCTCACCCTGCAGGAAACTCAACTCAAAGTGGATCAAAGAGTTTGACACTAGAGCAGGGACTCTGTGACTACTAACTAGAAGAAAAATAGGCCCAAGTCTTCACCAAGTCAGTCTAGGATCTGACTTCCTTAACAAGGTCCCTAAAGGGCAAGAAGTTAAATCAAGAATCAATAAATGGGATGGATTAAAACTAAAAAGGTTCTTCTCAGCAAAAGAAATAATCAATGAGAAGAGAGAGCCTACAGATTGGGAGAAAACCTTTACCACATTCACCTCAAATAAAGCATTGATCTCTGGGATATATAAGGAACTCAAAAACTTAACACCAATAAAACAAATAACCCAATCAATAAATGGGCTAAGGAACTGAACAGACACTTCACAGAAGAAGAAATACAACTGATCAACAAATACATGAAAAAAAGTTCAACATCTCTAGTAATTAGAGAAATGCAAATCAAAACTACTCTAAGATTTCGTCCTACTCCAATCAGAATGGCAATTATCAAGAATATAAGCAACAATAAATATTGGTGAGGATGTATCCATTGCTGGTGGGAATGCAGATTGGTGCAACCACTGTGGAAGCAGTATGGAGATTCCTCAGAAAACTTTGAATGAACCCACCATTTGACCCAGCTATCCCACTCCTTGGTTTATACTCAAAGGACTTAAAATCAGCATACTACAGTGATGCAGCCACAGCAATGTTTATAGCAGCTCAACTCACAATACCTAAATTGTGAAACCAACCTTGGTGCCCTTCAGCAGATGAATGGATAAAGAAAATGTGGTGTGTGTGTGTGTGTGTGTGTGTGTGTGTGTGTGTGTGTATATATATATATATATGATGGAATATTACTCAGCTTTAAAGAAGAATGAAATTCTGGCATTTGCTGGTAAATGGATAGAGTTGGAGAATATCATGCTAAGTGAAATAAGCCAAACCCCCAAAACCAAAGGCCGAATATTTTCTCTGATATGTGGATGCTAATTCATAAAAAGGTGGGGGGACACAAGGGAAGAATAGAGTTACTTTATATTAGGTAGAGGGGAGTGAAGGGAGGGGAAGGGGTATGGGGTAGGAAAGATAGTAGAGTGAAACAGACATTATTACCTCTTGTGCATGTATGACTGCATGACTGATGTGATCCTACAATATGTACCAGAAGAATGAGAAATTATACCCCATTTATGTGTGATTCATCAAAATGTATAAATGCACTCTACTGTCATGTACAACTAATTAGAACAAATTTGAATTTTTTTAAAGTCTAAATGGCTGTGGACATGTACCCCCACCTATGTGCCTAGGCAGGGCAGAGCAGGGGACAGCAGGACCTGCAGCCAGACTGCACCAGCCCTAAGCCCTCCCGTCCATTCTCGCACGCAGCGCTGGGAAAGAGCCCTTCCTAGGAGACCGACCTGCCCCAGGCCCTTCAAGCTCACTGCATGCACCTTTCCCAGAGGCCTCACACTCCGGGACGTGAGATGGCTGCCCATCACACAGGAGGGACCCCCACAGAGTCCCAGCACTGCCACTTGCGGCTGTGGGGCCCTGGGCCAGTGTGTACACCTGGAGGCTCCGGCCCCCCAAGACCTGCACACAGGTGTGTGGGGCCAGCTCTCTGCATGGTGAGCGGCACTGTTTCCAGAGCTTCCTACGTGCTGGTTATCAGCTGGACTGTCCAAAACCAAGAAGCACAGCGCTTCCTCCAGACCTTCTTTTTCCACATGGGGAAACTGAGGCGGGCAAGGTAGGAAACACACACTGCACCCCGAGGTGGGAAGCAGCCACCGTCAGCTCCAGAGCCCTCGGCAGAGGAGCTGGACACCAAGAGAGGACTTGCTCAGGAGGCCCTTCACATGCTGGATCCCTCCAAGGCCAGGCCCTGGGCCCAGCCACCACACAGCTGAGAGGGTGTCCGCAGGCCTACAGACGGCACAGCAGGCAGGCCTGGGAGCCCTGCTAATGCTGCACTGCACGGCCCGGAAGAGCCCAGGTTCGGCCCACACGGTTGGGGTGGGTGACGTTACTTGGTCCCTTCCCCACTACCCCCTTCACAGACCCGTCTGCAGCAGCCACCTCACGGCCCTGGGTTCTGGGCACCCTGATGGCTGCTTACCCAGCAGAGACCTTGGCTGGCACCCAGGGAAGCAGAGTCCCCACCTTCAAGGTAAGTGCCTCTTCCCGCCACCTTGGCAACTGTGATTTACAATGGAGATGTCCAATTAGCGCCGTCTCCCTGCCCACAGCTCCGAGGGTTAACAGCCCTTATAATCACCATCCAGATCAGCGGCCAATTACCCCTTTTGGGCCATTCTTTAAGGCAGATTATTTTATAAGAAACTTTATAGGGGACACTTCATTACCCCAGCTGGAGATTCCTGGAGGAGGGTGGGAGTCTGGACTGCCTTCCTCCTGGGTGAGCTCAGGAGCGCAGAGCGGGATGGCCTGGGTCTCCACCAGGGCACCTCCACCCCCCTCAGGCCACCCTCTCAGAGGGCAACGGGACACATCTGGACCTGAGAGATTGCCCCCAGAGGCCCTTCCAGGCTCGATGAGAGGAACGGACAGTGACACACCTCCCCATGGGGCTCTCCCGGGGCTGGTGACAGATCTGCAGGCCCAGGTGCAAAGTGAGATACGGGCCTGTCAAAGGTCATTACAAAAGCAAGATGGTGGCAGCAGCAAGGCACCCACACTGGCCCTTCTGAGCTGAGGAGATTCCCCTCGGCCATCGCGAGCATGTGGTGGGCGCCAAGCAACCCCCTCCACACGACATGCTGCCCCTCTCCTGGGGCCGGCGGTGCCCAGCACAGGGCAGGGAGACACAGGAACCAGCTAAGGCTTGAGACCCTCTCAGACCCTCGCAGGTCAGTCAGATGCAGGGTCAGACCACAGCCTGGTCACTCTCCTTGGACACATCACTGAACTTCTCTGTGTTTATTTTCTTTTTTAAAAGCTATGTCAGAACAGCCCAAAGGTGGCAGCCACCTGAACCACCTCCCATGGATAAATGGGGACATAAAACCTGGTCCCCACAGCTCCCACTGATGGACACCTTCTCTGGCTTTCGGCTTCAGGCTGGGCCTGAAGCAGGCTGGAGGAATTTCCAGCGTGGCGTCCTGTCAGAAGAATGGTGTCCAAGGGACAGTAAGCTCCAGAGGACACCCACAGAAAGGAGACCCCGAGGAGCACATAAGCCCTTCCTCAGGAAGACTTGGCTCAGACCCAGCCATGGGGAGGGAGCCCAGCAGAGACAGGCCAACAGCCTGAGCTGGCTCATAGACCAGGACCCTTCCACAGGGAATGGCGGCTGAGACTGGGCTGCCCTCCTCACACACGGACATGCCTGGCAGGGGCAGCCACTGTCCCCATCTGCCTGGACATCAAACAGCTCGCATTTGAGAACCACTCAGCTCTGCAGGGCTGCTGGGCCACAGGCTCATGCCCACCCAAGGCGCACTGCCCTGCGGTCAGAGGAGCGGGTGGTGCAGGACTGGGTTCCACCAGTCCTGGCCCCCTGCTGTCCCTCTGCTTCTCCAGACCCAGCTCCACATCTCTAGGATAAAGACAAACCCCTGGTAGGTACTTCTGGGTCCTACAGACGCAGCCCGGCAGGCCCAGCTGTGACCAAGGCCCAGGCCCTGCATAAGTGGCAGTTTAGGCTAGACTCCTCGGTGTGACCGCCTGTGGCCCTGGCCTGGCTCTTTGCCTCCCTGGTCTCGGGTCCTCGTCTGTGAATGGGGAGAGGTGTTGCAGGAAGTGGCCAGATGCCCTGGAGACAGGGCCTTTACAGGAAACTCAGTTAAAATGAGCCGTCAGGGAAGGCCGGCGTCCTTACAGAGGGGAAATCTGGCGGCAGAGACCCAGGAAGAGTGTGTGAGGATGAAGGCGGAGGAGGGGCGGTGTGCATACCAGCCACGGGCACCAAGGACACCAGCACCAGAGGGGGCCTCTCCCCACATCAGCAGAGCCAGCCCTGCCCACACCTCGACCACAGACCACCGGCCTCCAGAACCGTCCGAGAACAAGTTCCTGCTGCTGAAGCTGCCAAGCCCTTCGTCACGCAGCCTAGCTGGCACGACGGCCTCTGCCCCATAGTTTGATCAAGAGTCCTGCACATTTGGGTCAGGTGGCAACTGCCTTGTCAATCACCTCATGCCTCCCCTCCCATGGGACAGCCTCTCCACCCCATCCTCACGGGCCCACAGCTCAAATTCAGCCCACAGCAAATGACAGGCAACACCAGGTCACCAATCCCCAAGGTCACATTCAGGTGTCAGAGTTGCACCATTAAATCTGATGGGGAGCCCTGGAGTGGGCCAAGGGTGGCCAGGGAGGAGAGGCGTCGTCGTGAAGTTCCAGCCCGGCGGAAGGCCTTCTTGGCTGAGGCGGGCAGGTGCCCCGGCAGGCCCCGGCTGCAGAGTGCCTTCCGAGGTGCTGTGGCCCACGGAGACTTCCGAGCTGGGAACAGCAGCTTGGAAACAGGCTGCACGGGCCAGAGGAACTGCGAGGAACGGCAGCCAATTACAGCAGCTGTCTGGTGTCCCGCCACTTGGGATTAATTAAATGGTTTCCAACTGTGATCGAGACGCTGCATAAAATATTTTTAAATTAATTTTTAAAGAATAAATGAGAGCATTAACATTTTATGTGCTAGCTGAGGGACGGGGACAGGAGCGCCGGCAGAGGCGGGGGAGGACGTCTATGAGTGAGCACCGGGGTCCAGAGCCCCACCTCCAGCCTGCTGGTGACACTGGGCCTGTTTCTCCACAGCACAGAGGAACCTGGAGCAGGTGGCTGGGTCCGTGAGCTCCGTCCAGGGTGGGGCAGCCACCAGCACGCCACTCATCCATTCACTCGGCCGCGCCTCCTAAGTGCAGACTGTGCGGGACCCAGCAAGCTCCAAACGCGGCAGGGACCCAAGTCCAAGAGGAGGGGTGCCAAGGCAGCTACAGAAATCAGGGACCCCAGCCTGACCCCTCAGAGGGCAGCGATCAGGGCACCTGAGCTCGCAGGAGGGAAGCAGGAGGGAGGCCCCCTGTGCAGTTCCAGCGTCCTGTGCCGGCCCTGGCTTCTCTGGCAGCGGTCACCAGGGCAGTTGTCAGCCTAGTGTTTTCCTGCCACCCATGTGGGACCATCCCTCCCAGCTGGCCACAGAGCAGGAGCCGCCTAGGCCTCCCAACCCAGTGGACACACCGTCCACCAGCGGATGTGCTGGCAGTGACGCCCCCTCTGGCCCCGCATTCTGGATTCCAGACCACAGGTCTGCCCTCGAGGCTCCTCCTCCAGCCTGGGGAGGCATGACAGGGACGCCAAACCATGATTACTTATTAAACTCCTACTGTATGCCCAGCCCTTTGATGTGTCAACTCCATAAATCCTCCTAACTGTGTTGAGACAGTTATTTAGATTATATTTCTCAGATGAGAACTCAGGGCTCAAAGCAGCTCAGGGACAATTTTAAAATCACATGGACTCTGACCCAGGTCCATCAGCTGGTCCCCAGCTCCAGGAGACAAGGCCTGTCTTTCAACCCTGAGCCCAAAGCACAAAGTTCCACCGAACTTGACCCCCGGCTCCCAGAAGTCAGCTTGCAGCACACATCCGGGGCACGGCCCCCTCCAGCCCCTCCGCAAGGACTCCGGGAGGAAGTGCCCTGGCCCTGGGCACCTGTCCCGGGAAACCAGAGGCCTGCAGCCACCTGCTTGCTCGGTGCTCTTGGCCCGGCCCAGGCCCTGCACCCTGTGCTGCAGCAACACCAGCAGTCAGGGTCTCAGGCAGGAGCACCACGTGGGCGTACGGAGAAGGGACCCACCCACCAGAAGCCGTGTCACCAGGCCACCTGCATGTCTCTCCGCTCCCTGCAAGAGCAGTGGCTTCCTGAGACCCAAACAGGGCACTGCAGGAAGCCAGCAGGGGCCATGGGAGGACGGTGGGTCACCCAGTCAGGAACCAGAGACCCGGGCCCAGAGGCAGGAGGGCCCTGGCTTCTGAGGCCGCTGGTCTGCTTCCTTTCATCAGGGACGGGAAAGTGGGCCCCGCGCACAGCCCTGTGGGAAGTGCTATTGTCACCTACCCAGGCCACAGAGAAGAGAGCAGGCACGCTGGCCCCGGCCAGGAGGGGGCAGAGATGAAACAGGAGCAGCTCTGCACCAAATGCCGGCTGCTGAGGGCTGGCCCGGCCACCTGGGTGCTGCGTCTCGATCCCACCCAGCTGGGATCCTGCCTGAGACTTCCCACCTCCTGTGGGACACAGAGCTAAGGTGGGACTTGGTGGGCTTAGAAAGCCAGGAGCGGCGGCCAGCTTCAGGACGAAGACTGCACACACCGTCCAGGGACCCAGTTCATCTCAGCCAGCTGCCCCTGAAATGTCCAGCCTTGCGTGTCCAGGAGGACAAGCGGGGAGGAAGGACAAGGGCAACGTGGGGCCAGCCATAGGTGGGGAGCCGAGGTGTCCCTGGGAAGGCACATCTGGAGCAGGACGGACCTGGAGCAGTGTCCCTCGGGGGCTGTGTTCCCTGCAAAATGCTCCTGTCACCAACGCGTCCCTCCTGCTGCAGTCCCCTCCACTCCAAGGCAGGCTGCAGAACAAAACCCTTTCTTGTTTCCTTTCCCAGACTAGGTGCAGAGCCATGCGGAGACAGGCCTGCCTGGGTTAGGACGTGAGGACGTACAGATGAGGACCAGGGACAGCCACCTGGGCAAGGACACTGGGGACCCCCAGCGTAGACTTGGATCTGACCGTGGTGGGAGGCACCGCCCTCTGTAAAACCCACCAGGCCTACTGCTGCCACCAGATGCGGCGCAGCCTAGGGCCCAGCAGGACGCCCCTCTAGCCACCTCCTTAGCTTCATTTCCTCCCTCCTCGCCCCGTGTCCTGACCTCCAGTCGCAGGGCACTGCCCTCCAGGGGCTCCCAGAAAATGCCTGACACCCAGCACTTGCTGTTCTCTCTGCCAAAACTTCCTGTCCCACTGCCCCCGGCCCACCCCCGCCCGTCCTGCAAGGCCCTCCGGGTGTCAGGTGTCCCTGAGCCTTCCCCAGGGCGGCCGAACAGGCTCTCCCTCACTGTCACCAGAGTAGGCCACACTGGGCCAGACGGTGACCTGCCTGAAGGTAGGGCTCCTCCCAGACCTTGTCCCCAGGGCCTGTGCACCCTTTGAATCCCTCATGTGTGGACCTGAGACAGGACCCCTGCGTCTGCAAGGGCTCCTCGTGACCCACAAGTCCAGGCTCATCAGAGAGCCTCACCCGTCCTCCCAGCCACAAATATTCACTGTGCACCTCTGTGCACCAGGCCTGGGGACATGGTGACAAGCAACAGCAAGGCCTGTCCTTGCAGAGCAGGCTGAGGGGAGTGTGGTGATGGGTCGGCAGGGCACCTGGGCACTGCAGAGTGGACTGCTGCTGGGAAGCAGGAGTGAGGACTGGCCAGGGTCGAGGGCAACGGGGCAGCCCCAGGTGAGGGGGCCAGTGCAGAGGAGAAAAGGCTGGGGACGACAGGGGCAGGTTGGGGGCACAGCGAGGAGGGAGAAGGAAGCCGGGAGGACTGGGGGTTCCAGGACTCGGGAGACCTCCCTCGGGCCCACACCGGCTGCGGGAGGCACCTCCTTGGATCTGTACTAAGATGCCCCTGAGCTGCCCCAGGGATCCTGGGGGGATCTTGGTCAGTGCAGGGGCCAGGGGAGCCACAGAAGGCTCTGGAGCCGTACAGAGCTGGGCAGCTCTGGCCTGGGGAAGCTGCCCCGAGGGGCGGAGGTGGAGGAGGGGTGGAGAGCCAGCCTTGCTATCCCCTGCCTTCGGTCAGGGAGGGGGCAGTTCCGGTCCAGGAAGCGCCTGCCACACGGCTCTATGTGCTTCGTCGACTGGAGCCTGTCCTCGGCGCGGCAGCCTGGCGTTCCCCAGCCGGGCCCCGGAGGCGGGCACTTCTGTCTGACTCCTCCACCACCCTCACGCCCAGCAGAGGCGGCCTGTTCTCCCAGGGCAGTGACCGCTCTCTCTGCACCCCCTCTGCAGGCACCACGAGCTTCGCGGGGATCAGACACCCTCAGGGAGCCAAGGCAGAGTCAGGGCACATGGACCAAGTGCCCAGCAAGCACCCAGTCCAAGAGTGCGTCCAGGGTGTCCTGGCCTAACTGGGCATCGCCCCAGGCTGTGACAGAGCTGAGGAAGGGGTGCTGTCCTCCCCAGGACACAGGGATAGACTGCAGGCTGTCCACGTTTAAGAGGCTGACCTCCCCTCGCGCCCCAAGGAGCCTTAGGTGGGTGGCCAGGCAGCTCCCGCTCTCAGGACACCTGGTGGACCTCAGCCCCGCCTCTTCCTGTGACGCCTCAGACAGCTGGCTCCACTCCTGCAGCCTGACAGCCCCTTCTGTCACATGGGGCTATGGCGTCCTCCAGGCAGGAGTCTGGGAGGTGACAGGAAGAGGACTACATCCTCCACTCCTGCCACCCACAGCGCTCCAAGGACCAGGTCCTCCGTCACCTGGGAGCTTGTTAGAGAGATGCTCTGGCTTCACCAGACCCACTGAATCAGAACCAGCATCTAACAAGGTCCCCGGGGGCTGTGGCACACGGTCCGCGCCAGCTGCTGCGGAGGTGGTAGGAAGACCTGGGTGCCGTGCTGGGTTCAGTCCTGCCTGTCTCCCTCCAAGCCTTGTCCTCACGCAGCTGGACCAAGGTGACCCCTCTCCCAGGGTCTCTTTGGAGTTCCTGGTCCCCACACCCCTCACTTGGGTCCTGTCGCCCCCAGCTTCACAAGGACACACTGGATGGGGTTCAATAATCTGACCACCTGTCACCCGCCCTGCACCTCTGCCCTGCTGTGGGTCCAGCTCCCAGCTGCCCTAACTGAGCAGCCCTGCCAGGCCCAGGTCCAGGGCCTTGCCCTGTCCTGCCCAGAGAGTTCCTCCAGACCACCCGGGACCGACAGCTCAGGCCCCGCCAGCCTTCCCACCTGCAGCCCCAGGCCCAAGGAGAGTGAAGGGCAGATTCCCCAGGTGGGTGCAGCCCCAACCCCTCCCCTGGTCCCACCTCCCAGCCACCAGCTTGCCCTGTCCCTGGAGCACTCTCACAGACCCCTTGGGCTCTGCACCCACCACCCCTCCACCTGGAACCACAGCCCTGACTGCCTCGTCCTCTGGCCCATAGCGCCTCCTGTCTGCCCCCCTTGCAGGAGCCAGAGCAAGCTCTGCTCATGGACACCCCCAGCTCCATGAACAGTCCAGCAGGGGTGGCTCTGAGGCCATGCGTGGGGAACCGCACGGTGGAGACATGTGGGGGTGGGGCTGGGGGCACCCAGCTGGCCACAGGCTCCAGGGAGCCTCAGGGATGCTCGTCCCTCACAGGATCCAAGGGAAACCTCCCCGGAGTTCTGTGCAGGTGTGGACATGGCCTGCCTGCAGAGGACGGGCACCCTTAGATGCATTTGTGTCCATTTCCAAATTCCAGGAAATGAGTTCCCATCAGTAAGAGGGAGTTGGGTTTGAGTGTCCACCTCTGCTGCTCCCCAGGGGCTGCGTGTGGCAGTGGACAGCTGAGAATCAGCCCAGCCACAAGTTCGACCTCCAGGGAGAACATAGGTGTCTCTGGGCACAGCCACCTGACCTGAGATTTGCCAAGAGGCTCTTTGGGCAGACTGACGGCCACGTGCAAATCCCCTAAACCTGAGAATGTCACCTCACATGACAAAAGGGCCTCTGCAGAAGCACCGGTGTTGAGGACCTCAAGATGGCTAAGGAACCTGGTGATGGGGAGGGGTCTACATGCACACACGAGGTCCTTCCAAGAGCGAGGAAGAGGGAGGTTCTACTGCCAAGGAGGAAACGGGACATGTGACTGGGAAGCAGGGCTGGGGTGGTGCCCGGGAAGGATCTGGATGTGCTGCCCTCTAGATGCTGGAGTAGGCAAGGGGCTGGTTCCCCGGAGCCCCGGAAGGAGAGAGCCTGTCCACTCCCTGATTTTAACCCCACAAGACTCCTTTCAGACTTCCAGCCTCCAGAAGAGTGAGATAACTAGCTGCCAAGTTGGTGGCATTTGTTACAGCAGCCACAGGACACTCATACACTCATTCCCAGTTCTCCCCTGCTATGGGTTTAGTAGGAGATTTGGGGTTGAAGGTTTTCAATCCTAAGTGACTAAGTGACTAAGCCTCCCAGCAGGCTGTCCACTATGGCTACCGCTGTGGCCTGGTGGAACCTGTCCTGGATGGGCAGCTGCCTCAGCCTGAAGCCCCTTCCTGGCCCTAGGTGGGTTTCCTAGGTAAGCCAAGCATTGATTCTGCCCACTGGAGCAGGCGGCCCAACAACTGCCCCTCCAGGTCCTGGTTGGCCTGCCAGCCCAGCTCAAGGGCCTGTCAAAGCCCCTATTGAGCGGAGGGAGTTGACCCCATGCTCTCTGCTCAGAAGCTCTGAGTCACCAGACTTGGAATGGGCCTGGATTCTTCCCCAGAGCTAGGGACACAGGATAGCGGGAGTCAAACGCCCCTGGGAACCCCAGCCTGGCCTGGGTATGAAGGTTCCATGCCTGCCTGGGCCCGTGGAGGACACACCAGGCTGACCAGTTCTCACTGGCCACGGGGCAACTGTGTGGGGCCTCGGGACTCAGCCCTGCCCTGTGTTAGCTGGCAGGGGTGAGCCAAGTCAGCCAGGCTGCCGGACACACAATGTGTGTCTCAGGCCAGACAGGCTGGTTGATGTGACTCTGGCTACACGTGGGAAAACTGAGGTCCTAAGACAGGTGGACCCCGGCCAGTGCCACAGAGGGGTCAGCTGAGGACTGTGACTGCCAAGGAAGCTTCTGTTCTCCTTTCCCAGCAGCCTAGGTCCCTGAGGGCGAGCAGGCTGTCCCTGTCCTGCTGGGTCTCTGAGGTAGAGAACACAGAAGGTGCCAGAGAAACACAGGGATCCCTCCCAAAGTGGACCTGCAGGCCTGCACTCCCATCCCACCGCAAGGCCCTGGCAGTGACAGGTGCCCGGAGGAGGCTGCTTCCTTGTCATGGGACGGAAATGACATGGTCCTGCCTCCTAGGGAGCCCTGAGAGTTCAGTGATCACATGTCAAAAGCCCAGCATGATATCCAGCTCATGGGGCCACCGGGAAGGGAAGGAAGGACTGAGACACGGCAGAGGGGGTCCCAGCCTCGGGAGCCCTTGGTCTGAGGGCACAGGAGAGGTTGCTGCGTGCCTTCAGCAGCCCCAGAGGAGGCAAAGTGAGAAGGTAGGTCCCCGTGAGCCTCCCGGGAGGCTTCACGGAGGCAGTCTCAGCGAGGCCAAGCCTTAAGGGACAAGAGCGAGGAGACGAGGAGAGGAGACGCCTGGCAGGGTCCTGCAGGGCAGCAGTGGCTAGCTCAGGAAAGCAAGCTGGACCTGGCTAGGATGCACAGTGAGGGCTGTGGGCACCCCCGTGGCTGATCAGCACCCCGAGGCAGGTCCCTGGAGCCCTAGAATGGGACCTCAATTGGAAACCAGGTCTCTGCAGACAGGATCAAATTACAGTGAGGTCATTTCAGATGGGCAGGCCCTGAGCCAGCCGTGACTGGTGTCCACAGGAGAAAGAAGAGACACAGGGAGAGGACATGTGAACGTGGAGACAGAGATGAAAGATGTGACTGCAAGAGGAGGCTGCCAAGGGAGGCCAGGAGTCCAGGGAGGCTGCAGGTGGCAGGAGGCAACTGCCGAGGGCCACAGAGGGAGCCAAATGGCCGACCTGGAACTCAGACTCGGCATTCAGGGAGATCGTTGCTGTTGCTGCAGGCCACCAAGGTGGGGGGACTCTATTGTCGCTGCCTCAGGAAGCCCATCTAGCCCCGGACTCCAGTGCACCAGCTCAGAAGGGGAATGTCCACATCCAGGTGGTTCGGACCAGGCAGGTACCTGCTAGGCCACTATGCGCAGAGGCAGAGGCTCAGAGGCCACAGGGACCAGAGGACAGCTCAAGAGGCCGCTGCATCCTGACTGCTGTTGCCTGCTCATCAATAGGGCCCTTCACCACGGAGGGCATGCTGGCCCTGGGCCAGCCCCTTCCTGCCCCCAGGCTGCCCTCCCTTCACCCTCCAGCCGGCCAGCGCTTCCTGCCCCCAACTCCGGTCCACGGAAGCTCAGCTGGCCTGCGGCCAAGGGCTGGGCGTGGAGTCTGTAGCCTCTTCACCATCTCAGCTTGGGAGGCCGGGGGGCCGGCTTCCAGGAGGCGCCCGCTGCTGCAATGCCCACCTGGGGGCTGAGGAGCACCATCGGGAAAGGGAAGGCGGCCGGGAGCAGCGTGGGCACAGCCAGGCGCCCGCACTGCCTCCTCCTGCTGCTCGGGGAGAAGTCCCCCTCGGGGCTTGCAAATCAGAAGGGACACAGCCAAGGCCCGGGGCCTCAGGGACGTGACCTCTTGCTCCCGGTCTCTACCTAAGACACCGGAGGCCGGTTCCCGCCAGCCCTCAGCTCAGAAGACACGCTGCCTGCCCGAGAGCCGCCTCCACTGCCCAGAAGTGGGTGCCACATGCCAGGGAAAATGGCGGCCGCGTCTGACCCCGGGGCCTCCCCCAGGCCCTGACCCTGCTGCTCAGAGCACGTGGACCCTTGACTAGGGTCAGCTCATGGGTCCTGCCGAGGTTTTACGCCTCACATCCCAGGGAGCAGCAGGACGGCAGGGGCGACCGGGCCTCTGGCTCCAGAGCTTCGAGTGCCGAGCCAGGACTTCACGACGGACAACAGGACTCGGACCAGCAGGGACCCGCCCTCCTCGCTCCACTGCTGCTCAGCTGCGTCACAACTGGGCAGGGACACTCCCGCTGGGCTGGCAGGTCTCTGCAGGGCCTCAGTGCCCCTGGGGGCTCAGCAGTGTCTCCAGCTGACCCAGACAGAGACTCCTTAGCCTGCATGCCCGGGACAAGCCTACCTGAGGAAATGACCTGGACATGTCAAGCTCAGGCGTGCAAGAGGGGAGAAGAGGCGGCCACGGCCGCAAGACCGCGGCTCCAGCCCAGTGCTGTGTCACTGCGGTCCCACATCACAGGGGACCCTGCTGTCCCCATTTTAAGGTGAGGACACTGAAATGAGGTGGTCATAGACCTACGTGGGGCCCATGAAGGAGACTGAACCAGGGCCTCCACCCCTGCTGGAGACCTGCCCCCAAGCCCTGGGCCTGTAGGACAAAGTCCCTCTGCCTTGGGCCCCCAGGAAGCAGGCCTGCTGTCCCAGTGCCTTCAGCTCCCAGGATCGGGACCGCGATGCAGCCAAACCCCACCCAGAAGCTCCAAGACCACCCAGCACCCCACTGGGAACACCCTTCCTGCCTCCCCATCCCAGGAATCCACCTGACCGTCAAAAGACCTCTCCAGTGAGACGCACACCTGGCTGGCTCCCCACCCGCTCAGGGGGCTGGGGCTCCCCTCCTGGACCCTCTTCTGTCACACAGGCCCCACTGCATTGGTGCTGCCTGTGTCCAGGCTGGACTCCAGCCCCTCCACCCTCTACCCCCACAAAAGCAGCATCTGGCACACAGTGGGTGCTCAATAGATGCTGCTGGGAGGATATTGGGTATCTGTGCCTTTGGAGCAAGGAAGCCCAGGGGCCAGTCCCAGAAACCAGACTGCAGGGACACTTCCAGGTCACCTGCTCCCCATCGGAGAGGCTGCCTGAGGGCCTCTGGCGCTCTGCCTGCCCCAGGGCGGTGCCCAACCCATGCCCATCTGAAGCTGGGGACCGCTCAGTGGAGCTGCCCACCCCGTGCTCCCACACCCAGCAAGGCCCACAGTTTCTCTTGCAGAGAGAAAGAAAACCAGCTGTTCTCCCCAGCTTCCTGCTCACCCTCTTCCATTGGCTCACTCGTTTCCGGGGGCCCATCACGTGCGGGAGCCACGGGCGTGTTCACATCCAATGAGAGCACCAATGGCCACAAGCCCAGCTTACAGATGGGAACACAGAGGCTCCTGGAGGTGAGTGGGAAGCCGCCAGCAGGTGTGTCCACCCACACTCGGTGCCGTTGTTCAGGGGAGGGGCCGAGGCAACCCCGCACCCAGTCCCCACCCCCCCGTGCCGCCATCGGGGTCCCCCAGGGGCTGAGAAGGCTCCTGATGCCAGCCTGGTGCCCACCTGGAGGCCAGGCGACAGCACAGTCCTGCGTCTGCCTCCAGGACGCGCTTCCTTCTCCCCCACCCAGTCCACGTGCCATGGCTCCTTCTGACCAGCCGCTCAGCAGAGTCCTTCAGTGGTCCTCGAGGGGCTGTCCCATTTCCCAAGTGTGGAGCTGGCACTCTGGGAGAGAATTAACCTGGAGGTGGCAAACCAGGACCCAAGGCCAGGAAGGGACAGGGAGGAGTGGAGCTGACCTCAAAGGCCACACCAGCCCGCGGCAGAGCCTTCTTGTGATCGAGGGTGGGGATCTCAGGGACTAAGCTGCCATGATCCTGTCCATCCTCTGCGGGGGGCACCACCACCCCTCAGAGGAGCCTCCTAGATCTGAGGCTGCCTCCTCGGAGCCACACGGTGGGGCTGGAACGAGCCTCAAGGAGGACCTGATCCCTGGGATTCGTTCCACAGTGCCAGGATTCAAGGACGTCTGCTTCTGTCAGGCCACCAACCTGCCGGCCGCCTCATCTGTGAGCCCCAAGACCGCCCGGGCCAGCCCAGACGCCCGCCTGCCTGGGCCGTGCTCCGTGCTCTTCTTTCCACACCATCACGGGCCCTCGTGCTGGTCCCCTGGACCGCTTGTCATGGGGCAGGCGTCCACCAGCGCTGGCCCCTCCGCAAAGGACACCGCAGCCCTTCGGCCAGCACTCACCTGAACCCAGAGCACAGATGCCCCGAGAGAGCGTCTCCGCCAAGCCTGTGCTGCCTGGAGAGGGCGCGAGCAGGAGGCGGAGAGGCTGCCTGGGTCTGGACGGGGTGGGGACGTCTCAGCCTCTCCAGGGTCCCTGCCCCTCCCTGCAGTTCCTCTTCAGAGTCAGTCCACGGAGCCCTGTGGGCAGCAGACCCCTGCCTGGCCCGCCTCGGCCTGCTGGGAGCGAGATGAGTATGTGGGCAGTGCAGGGGGACCTGGGCATGTCACGGCCACTCACCATGGACCAGGAGAGGCCAGCCCCACAGCAGTGAGGCAAGGTTTGCTCCAAGCTGAGCACCGGAAGAGGTGAGGGCAGGCGAGTCCTGTCCAGAGGGAACGGCACCTTCGGGGCCAAGACAGGGCTGTGGCCATCAGGCCACTCTCCTTCGTCCTCACCCTCCTCTCTGCTCCCGCCATCGGGTCTGTGTCCGAGATTTTCCCCACCCTGAGGACAAGTGTCAGGACTGGCCAGCACAGGAGGGACGGGCCACATCTCCACCCCTGGTCAAGCAGATCTGGTCAGCAGAGGCTGCTCCAAGCCCAGCCTGTCTGATGGCAGAGGAGCCTGGTGCCTCGTGGGCCAGGAGGGGCAAGGCCTGCTTCTTGGCAGAGTCTCACAAGGAACAAGCCAACGGGCTCCGACGTGGTATCACTTTGACCAGAGAGCAAACAGGGTCCCAGAGCCACCTGTGTGCAAGGCACTGAGCCTCCGCACGGCCTCCCCTCTCCGCTAAAATCAATACCCATCCCTGGAGAGCGAGCTCGGCCCTCCCAACGCCCTGGCGCACACAGCACTCAAAACCCAAAGCCTGTCCCGCGTCAGGACCGTGGCCCCCGCCGATCCCCTGCCCACGTCCTCCTGAGTGTGGCTTGACCACAGTGTCTGAAACTGCCCAGCCCTTGTGGCAGTGGCCTGTGGCCCTGTCACCCCCTGCTCCACACCAGTCTCGACACCACTTCCGCCCATCAGAAATCCCGGCGCTCCCGAGTTGCCGACCGCGTGACTGTTCCCACTGGAATGGAAGTCCCAGGAGGGAAGGACCTTCTCACCACGGTGTCCCCAAGAGGGCCCAGTCACTTCCTCTAGTGAACACAGAGCCGGCACCAACCCCGCCATCCTTTCACCTGGGCCTTCTCCCCACTTCCGTGGACGAGGACGGAGCACGAGGCCTGGCTCCGGAGGTGGGAGGAGCTCTGGCCGCCACCAGGAAGTCACCGAGCCCTCCACCCGGAAGCAGGGCTCACCCCAGCGCCGCGTGTCTGCGTTTCCCAATCCCCTCCAGCAGCGCCTGGCGTTTGTCAGCTGCTGCTCCAGCCATCTGGCAACAAGCTCAGGGATCTGGGTCCTCAAAATAAAATGTCAGCCGTGAGTCTTCCCAGCAGTAACAGCACAAGCCTGTTACGTGGCCAGTCTCTGAGGCACAACACTCGGGAAGAAGCCTCACCCGGGACGAGAGCAAACCTGCTGGTCTGGCTCAGCCTTTCTGCACATCAGCAAAGTGCCGTCCCCCCGGGGGACTCCTCGGCCCACCCCAAACCACGGTGCTGTGGGGAGGGCAGCAGCGCGCCCACCGAGCTAGACCGCAGGGAGTCAGGGAAGGGAGGCCTCTCCCAGCCTCCGAGCCTCCACTAGAGTGGAAAGAAGTGCCCCCAGGAGCTGAGCTCCCACGCTGGCTTCAATCTCTCCATGGGGACATCACAGCGGCATCAGAACTTCTCCATCTTTCCACGAGGTGTGTGCTGGCTGTCATTCGGTGTCCAGAAACCACACCCGGCCATCTGCCAATCCCAGGAAGGTGATGCAGAGGACTCAGGTGGCTCCGCGGCAGGCCCAGCACGAAGCACGGTGCTCGGGCCCGGCCCATGGCGGGGCGGCCACCCGCACCAGCTGGTTGCTGACGTTGGCCAGCGCACGACGGCCACCGGCAAGGTCGCACTTCAATTTTCAAGAGAAGCCAAATTGCAGATGATTTGGGTTTTTCAACACTAGGAAATGGTACAAACGACAGATGAGGCAAGTCAGGGGTCCAATTTGGTTCTTAGGCAACAGAGTCCAAACCTGGCTCAATTCCTGATGAGAAGGACTGAGCCCCCCACAGGACGGCCGGAGGCAAGAGAAGGTGGCTGTCCCCAGCCCTAAGGCTACCTGAGCCTCCTCCGTACGCAATGTCCAGCAACCCACCAGAAAAGACAGGACACATTTAAGATGCCAAACACACCTTTCTAATCACCAACAGCCAGAAACAACCCAGAGCAGATGTGAAAGCAAACTGGGGTTCATCCACCCAGTGGAAAACCAAGCACCGAGCCTGCTACGTGGCTGGTCTCTGAGGCACGACACTCGGGAAGAAGCCTCACTCGAGGGCTGCAGGCCAGGGGCTCCATCCAAGGTGACCTTCTGGAAAAGGGAGGGCACAGGAACCACCACCAAACCAGTATTGTCACGACGGAGGAGACAACGGAGGCACGGAAGGATATCTGGGGAGCTACAGGACCGCTCTGTCTCGACCGCATGGTGCTGACGGAACTGCGTGAGCTTTTCAGGCTCAGTCTGGCCCGGCTAGCACAGCCAGCATGGTGCCTCGGCCTTACGAGCTCTACCCCCAACAGCCCCCAGGCAGAGCAATGCCGGGACACCAGCACTGGAGCCAAATGGCCAGGTGCAGAATCCTCCAGGGTCATGGCCACCCGCCTACCCAGGCATCTCTGCCCGTCCCTATCCCCTGACCACCCCAGCCTCCTGGAGCTCCTTAGAGAGACGCTGCACCTTTATTGTGCTTGTCTGTGTACTGCCTGCTCCTCCCACCCCAGAATGGCCAGCTCCATGAGGACAGGGTTTGTGGTGGCTGATAATTCACTGCTGTGGCCCCTGAGGCAACAGTGTCTGGCACAAAGTAGGTGCTCAATAAATACTGCAGAACCCCTACTCGTACCTCAGCCTTTGTGTTTAGGCCAGCCTGACACAAAATCCCAAATACCTGAAACTCCCAGTCCTGGAACATCCCAGACAGGGACAAGGCGAACTTCCTGTAAGGGCTAAATGGGGGCCTAGGGGCTGCAGGAAGCTCAAGTGTTTTGTTTCTGGATGGTGACAGCCATCCAGACAGGCCTGACCTTTGGTCTTGAGCAACAACAGCACCAGCTTAAATGACCCCTGAGACAGGTGAGCCGCCGGCAGCCTCTGTGTTGGCAAATTACCAGTAACCACACAAACTGGCACCAGCTGCCGCCGGCATTCTGCGCCCCCACACACCATCTTACAACCCAGATCCCAGCCTGCGAACATCCTCGCCAGCCATCGGTCCACTTGTCAGTCGCGAACATCCTTAGCAATCATTGGTCGTTGTTATTAGCCGTGAAATTTGACTACTTAAGAATGGCTCTACCGCCGTTCCCTCTCTCTCTGTCCCTCTCTCCCTCTCTCTCTCTCTCTCCTCTCTCTCTCTCTCACCCTGGGGGCAGACACTCCACCTGTCCACTTAATAAAATCTCTTGCATGAAATCCCATGTCCCAGGTGGATTTTCTGGGTGCTTTTCACTTCTCAATGCAGGGCCACGGCCAAGGCTCCTGCTGGGCTGCAGAGGCAGCAAGGGGGCCCCGGCAGTCGGAGGAGCACAAGCTGTGCTGGGAGGACCTTCCTCTGCAGGTTCCGGGCCCACCTGCCCCAGGCTTATCTTAAACTGGATGCTCTCAGCCACCCGGGTCCCCATACGCCTGTGGAGAGGGGCGTGCAGGGGTGCAGGTAGAACGGGAAGCAGGCCAGAGCCTGGGAGAGTGAAGTCCAGTCCTGATTGCCCTGTGCACTGCTGGGTGGCCTTGGACAAGTGACTTAACCTCTTTGTGCCTCAATTTCTCCTGTGCCAGATGGAGGGAATGGTGATTGCTCCCCCGGGTCCTTTCAGGGAGTGGAGGTGTTCATTTGGGAAGAGCTCAGTGTGCAGACAGGGTGTCCAACAGCAGCTGCTGTAAGCAGACCAACCTCAGGTGACCTGTGCCTCCAGCCCCCAGCCGTCAGAGTGCGCTGGACGGGGGCTCTGGGCTGTGTAAGAGCCACCAAGGTGGGTGCTCGAGGCTGTGTGACTATGGTGTGGGTGCGGCAGGGTGGCTCCCCCAGGCTGCCCAGCATGGTGTGACAGGGCCTCCCCACAGCCCCATGTGGTCACCTTCTATGTGTCTGTGCCCTAACATCCCCCTTGGTCCAACCTCCTCTTCTAGAGATGCAGGGCACTTTCAGATGGGGACCACCCAAATGACCCCATTTTAACTCCCACTCTGTAAAAGCCCTGTCTCCACCTGCAGTCACCTCCTGAGGTCCTGGGGTGGCCTCAGCGCACAGGGACACGACTCTCCAGAACACCAGGTCCCCATGTCTAATCAGCCAGGTCACGGAGGAGGGTGGCAGGTGGCACCCTGTGCTGCTGAGCCCTCCTCACCCTCCGATGGTGGTCCTGGGAGCCTGCAGGGTGGCCCCAGAAGACCGTAGAAGAAGCCGTAACCGGAGCAGGCGGAACCAGAGACGAGCTCGGGCCCAGGGGAGGAGAAGGCTCTATGGAGGGAGCAGGGCCGCCAGGCAAGCACAGGAGGGTGAGGGACATGCAGGCACATCACCCCGCAGCTGCCACCCCTCCTGACATGGATTGCCATGCCACACATGCAACAGGACACGCGTCCGTGTGGGGGACGCTTCCACATGCGCAGGTGCAGGGTGGACTCATCCTCGTCACCTGCAGGTCTGCCACTCTGGATCCCCGTCCCCTGCAGTGTACAGGCACATAGTGACCATCTGCCGACGTTTGGTAAATGAATGTGCTCATGGCCTCCAAAGACACCTCAGGTGCGCTGTCCCCAAAACTGCCCTGGAGCCCCTAAAGGTCTGATTCTGCCTTCTCCTGGGGAGCGAGAGGGGCCTCCGTGCAGCCTCCTGACCAGGGCAGGCAAGGTGGATGGAAGCCTGGCTGCCTCGGGAACCCAGGTCCAGGAGGAAAGCAGAAGTCCCAAGGGACCTGGTTCCTTCCTTCAGAGACTCAGGGCCCTGGGGATCACCAGCCCTGGTGGGGATGGGGACCCACACCTCTGGGGTCACATTCAGAAGGGCTGGGAGCTGTGCAGAGTGCAACCTTTGGATTCCCATCTATTTCTAGAAGGAATAGAAGATTTCAGCAGCCTCCATGGCCAGTGATGAGAGTTACCTTCGATGGCCAGTGATGAGAGTTACCCCCCAGACAGGGACTTTGCACTCCTTACCAGGCCTAGTCCAGGCAAAGGCTGAGAAGGAGGTTAACTTACTCGGGATTGTCTTAAAATCCTGGGGACACTGAGCCAGCTCTCCCAGAGCACCTACCCTGTGCTACTGAAAGCCCTTACTTTATATTCACTTATTTATGCCCAAAACTTTGTGCTTGGTGCTGGCGCTACACTGGCATACAACAGATGCTCAACAAAAGCTTCCTGAATAGGCTTTTCTGTGTCTTGTCCTGTATCTCAGACGCTTGGCACAGTGTCTGGAACACCAGAGATGCTCCATGCATGTTTATGGATGGATGGGTAGAAGGAAGAGAGGGAGGGGAGGGAGGAAAGGACAGCAAGACGGACGGATGAAGAATGAATAGAAAGATAGATGGATTTCATGTTCACATGCATGGGCGCGTAAATGGAAGGATAAGTGGGCGGGTGGGTGGGGAGATGGATGGATGGATGGTCCTTTCTATACAGTACGGCCCAGGGACACACTGTAAAAGGACTTTCAGCAGAAACTCCTAAGCTTTAGTTTCTGAGCTGCCACTATAAGGCATCAAAAATGGGGTTTAAAGCAACAGAAATTAATTCTTTTACAAGTCTGGAGGCCTGAGGTCTGAGTCAAGGTGTGGGGCCACACCCCTCCATAGGCTCTGGAGGACCCCGGCCTCCTCCAGCTCCGGCGGCCTAGGCATCCTTGGCTGGTGGTGGCATCGCTGCAAGCTCTGCCCCCGTGTCCACAGGGTCCCTGCTGCATCTGTGTCTAGATCCCCTCCTCGTCTAGAAGAGCCCAGCCCCTGGCTTCGAATCTGCCTTAGTTTCAACATGGCTTGAGGGCACCTCCGGTGTGGAAGTCGCATCCCCACGTGAGTCAGGAGAGCGAGGAAACCTCACCCACAGTGTTCAGGGTGGGGCCTTTGGGAGGCCATTAGGACCAGGGAAGGTCATCAGGTGCACCCCGAGACAGAGTCCCGGTGGTTTCAGAAGGAAAGGGAGAGCCCAGAGGGGACATATGCTCTTGCCATGTGACACCCTGAGCCACTTCAAGACTCAGAAAAAGCTATCATGAGATGCTGCCCCTCAAACCTCCAGAATGATGAACAAAATAAACCCGCCTCCTTGATGAAGCGCTTCCCTCAAGGGTTTCGTTACAGTAACATCAAAGGCAACAAAGTAGCCCGCTCTCCAACAACCAGCCCTGACTAAAGGACCTGGGCCCAGACACTACCTCCGAAAACCACACCCACATGCTCCGTGTGGCTGTGAACTGGGGGTGCAAACCCTGAACCCTGTGCTACCTCTCCCCAGCATGGCTTGCTGGGACATACAGGCCGAGACCACCCTGCTGCCATCTGGATGGCCCCAGGGGAAGACAGAGGAGCCTCACAGCCCAGGATCCTCAGTCCTGCTTGATGACCACCTCATGCAGATGTCCCATCTGTTCCCTCCCAGTGCTCAGAGCCTCACAGGCCCCTTCCTGGAGCTGGGCGGGCTTCCTCGGAGAGCTGGCCACTGTCAGAGGCATCCATATCCCCTGGGGGCCCTGTGCATCTGGAACATTCCAGGACATCTGCAATGGAGACTTCTGGCCGAGGAGGAGGTTGTTCAAAGTTGTCCCCTCCACTGGGAAGGTACACCTCATAGCCGCGGACTGGCCAGCCCCGAGGCCTGTGGCCCTGAGCCATGTCCTGTGAGCCGGCCACGCCCACCTGGCTGGACAGCAGGGAACTCCAGGAGCACGCACTCCAATGCAGACAGGATGAGCGGGGACGTGACCGCGAGGGCCAGGGATGGTGGCCATCTGGGAACCCTGAGGCCGGGGTAGGGGCCTGGGCCCTGCTAGCCCCTGCGGCAGACCAGACCAGAGGAGGAGGCAGGGTGAGATGGTGAGAGTCAGGCGGTGACGAGGGTTGGGGGCGGGCACGGAGGAACGGGGACTGCCAAGTGTCACTGGTGGAAACATGAAGCCCTGAGCCTGTCAGTTTTTACATCTGTCAGAGGAGAGGCCAGCGATCCATGGCCACAGTGGACGGTGGGAAGGAGGGGCAGGAGCAGGGGTGACACGGGGGAGGGGACCGTGGGGGACGCATGTGCTCCAGCGAGGCGACAGTTTCACGGGTGTGTACACGCCACGCACCTGAGCCCCCTGTGCGCCGTGAGCAGCAGCCACCCGCAAGGCAGGAGCCGCCTGGTGAGCCGGGGGCTCCAGTCACAGCTTCCTCTCGGGTTTGCAGATGTCCTGGTCTTAAAAACTTACCTTTGCAGCTTCACAGCCGGGGGAGGACCAACCCAAACCCAAGGCCGAGGCCCGGGAAGAGCTCCGGCCTCCACCCAACTCCCTCTGCGGTGGCCCTGACCTGGGTAAACAGTGGCAGGCTTAGTGGGTCTGGGGAATGAGGTTTGGCAATTCTCCACTCCGTGGGACCCCGGCAACAACCGCAGGGGTTTCGGACCACTTCGAGAGTGAAATCCATTGCAAAAGCAAACTTACAAAATATATTGAAGTTGTGCTTTTTATTACACAAATGTTATATAAAGCCCACTTGAAAAGCCCAGTTAAGTGGCGAGGCAGCTACACTGAGGAACATCCTGGGCCCCCAGGTGTTACCTAGGGCCTCCAGGGCTGGGTGGCCGTGGGCAGTCTTTGCCCCAGCTCTCAGTTCCCCAAATCTACCCACCCTGTCCCCTTCTCTAAGCTTCCCAGAGTGGAAAAGCACAGGCGTGAGGTTGAGTCCCCCATTTCCTAGCCCCATTACCTTCACTGAGCTGGCCGCGCCGCCCAGGCTCTGCCCATGGTGAGATCCCCGCCTTGCAGAGGACCCAGAGGGTGCAGGCAGCACATGGCACTTCGGGCTGGTGCCTGCCTCGCCCTGAAACAGATGGCACTTCCTGGTGACCTCTCACTGAGGTCCCTGGGCTGGTGTCCCCTCTGGGAGCTGCAAGAGGGCACAGCCTGGCCCCCTCTGCTCCCTGTGGCAGCCAGCGGGAGTCTGGAGAGGAGGAGGGTGTTGTGTAGAGCCCAGCTCCGGCCCCCTCCCATGCGGCTCCATTTCAGAAGGACCCAAGAGGGTGGGGATAGCCGAAGGGGCTGAGCAGCGAGCTGACCCCAGGCTGCGGGCCCGGCTCCCACTCCAAGCCTGTCGCCCACAGCCTGGCTGACTCCTGAGCAGGACACACGAGGGGTAGCCCCTGCTCTGCTCTCCTTGCTGGAGGTATTTTTGGCCGCAGGGATGACCGTGGCTCCTGCGTGGTTTGCAGGTGCCTGAAAAGCAGTCTGAATCTCCAAGTCCTGCGTTGCTAAGAAACAAGACCAAAGTCAGGCGCCTCAACTCCACCGCTTCACCAGCAATGGCCCGATTTGGGGGCGCTCTGGGGTGAATCCCTGAAGCTCTCTGGGCTGCTTCCACACTAGCACACAGGAGAGCAGACTGGCCCAGTGCAGGGCACGTCCAGAGCGGCCAGAGAGCACGTGATGCCACAGCCTGCCCGGCGCTGGCACGGGAGATGACCAAGTCCTCCAGATCATCAGGGCCCCACACCCAGCAGCCAGCGTCCAGCGTGGGGAAGGGGAGGCTGTGCTGGGAGGGAGGGACGAGTGGGGGACTCAGGAGGACGGTGCACCCCAGGGCTCCACGGGGCCAGCAGGGCTGTGGCTTTTCCCCAGGAGGCAGGAGGGAGAGTGGAGAGAGGACCAGGGGGACAGAGGGAAAGTGGGGGCAGAAGTCTTGGCCCTGGGGAGGGGAGGCTCCTGCAGGAACCAAGGTCCCTGCGCCTGGCCCTGACGGCGCTGGCGCGTCTGCCACACAAACCCCACAGTCGCCCCTCCATTCAGCACGCTGCAAATTCCCCACACTCAAGTTCAAGGCAGGACTAGCTCCTTCCAGAAACCCAAGGAGGTGGCTGCACACAGGGCTGGCCTGGATTGAGAGAGAAGGGGACCCGCCACCTCGAAGGCCCCAGGGGCCTCTGGCTCCCACAGCCTCAGGCAGCAGGCAGAGTGCGACCCAGAGACCTGAGAAGGTGCTCCCCACGCGGGAAGCAAAGGCCAAGGCTGCCAAGGCAGGCAGAGCAGAGGAGGGGCGGGGTCTCACCATGGGGTCGGCCGCCCACCAGCCTCACAGGGAGCACAGAGGCAGGCTGTGAGCAGGACGCAGCCCAGCAGGGCCCAGGAAGCACCGAGGGGCATGGGACCCCCCAACTGCAGCAGGGTCCTGCGTCTAGTGCATGGAGGGCGAAGGGAGCCAAGGTGGCCTCTGAAAGACAGGAGGCAAAACCCAGCCCAGGCGGCACACCAAGCCCACCATGCAGGCAGACGCACGCTGGCATCCACAGAGACGCACGCGGGCTCCGCAGCCGCCCCTGCAGCCGCTCCTGCAGCCGCTCCAGCTCTGTTCTCCTCCCTCGCTGTTTACCAAACAGTTGTCAGCACCCACCCTCAGCCGTTTTCCTGACGGAAAATACCAGAAGTGGTGAGGAGCTCTGCCCAGGGGAGAAAGCCCAGAGCTGGGGGCACGGCAGCCCAGCCCGGCCAGCTGAGCCCGGCTCTGCCCCTCCTGCCCTCTGGGGCCAGCGTAGGTGCTTCGCCCCGTGGAGCCTCGGGCTCCTCATGCAGGAAGCCAGGGCGGCGCTCCCCATGGTGGGTCCACCAGGGTTGGTATGAGGAGGGACCGGAAGCTGTACACACCCAAGGGCTGTTTTGCTTCTCTTCTGGATGAATTGGTTATGAAAGCAACTTCCAGACTGCTTGGAAGTGAAAGAAGAGGGTCATGCGTGGAATCTTCTGGAAACCCCTCCCAGGACCCGAAAGCAATCCTTCTTAGACACAGCACTGCCTTTGTCTGCTCAGAGAGCCTTTGGGCAGAGTAGGGGGAGGAAAACATGGGGGGCTGTGGCCGACATCCCCAGTCATCCATCAGGCTTCTCGTCCGCCTCAGGCTCCCCACAACACAGCAGGGCCGCCAAGAGACCAGGGAGGTGGGCAGAGCACCACGGAGAGCTCTGGCCTTCACTGGGGGACAGGGACCCCTTCTCCAGCAGAGAACTAACTGCTCTGCATGGGAAGGTCACCCAAACTGGCACAGCCCAACTTAGGGGTCCCTCTCCAACACCTGTCTGCTGTCCCACTGAGTCCACAAGCAGCCACCTAGTGCCACCTTTGCCTGCACCACTCCAGGGACAGAGCCTGTATCTGGCCTCCGAGCTACCCTGCATGTAGTGCTGAGCAGAGCTGTCAGAGGACTGGGGTTCAGTGGTAGCCAAGGCCCCCGGAGGGGTCTGACTGACACCCTGTGTCAGTCCTGTCCAGAGGAACATTGCTGACCAGCCCCCAGCCCCCAGGGCAGCACAAAGCCCACCCCATCGCCTTCCTGGATGAGCTTTGGGAAGCAACTCCCAGGAGGCGTTCCCAGCCCCACGGGAGCCTGCCCTCTGCAGGCCGAGAGCCACAGGCCTTCCCAGTCCCACGGGAGCCTGCCCTCTGCAGGCCGAGAGCCACAGGCCTTCCCAGCCCCACGGGAGCCTGCCCACTGCGGGCTGAGAGCCACAGGCCTTTGGAAGCTTCTCAGACTGTTTCAAGTCTCACCACCCTGTTCCAAGCCTACTCTTCCCAAATTGCCTCATCCTGAGAATGGAACAGCAAAGTCACATACCTCCACCTGTGCACCACGTAAGTGTCCAGCAGACTGAAGAACATGGGGTGCTGGGCTGGACCTGGGGCTGTAATCAGGGAAGGGACCAAGACTGGCAATGAAATCCCAGGTCCAGGCCCAGCCCAGGGTCACCTCTGCACTCCTCCACACACCTCCTCCACCATCCACCAACCAGCCAAGGGAGGGTGGAGCCAGAGCCCTCGGTCTTTATGGAAACCACCAGCTGGACAGCCTCTGGACCACATGCATCGGAAAGCAAGAAACGTCCATGGTGCTACCCCAGGATGCTGGGTGTGCTGTTTCCTGACAAGTGCATCCCCCACCCAGCCCACCACCTGCTGTGCCCTGCAGGGAACAAAGAAGGAGAGGGGAGCCAGGAGAGGGAGGTGGGGTGTGCAGGGGAGGACGGGAGAGACCAGGCAGAGGGGAGGGTGCCGCAGCCACTGCCACAGTTCTGGGCAACGGACTTGCCTGAACAGCTGGCCCGAGAGAGGAGTCGGCGCGAAGCACATCCTGCAGACCACGAGAGTGCGCCCAGTGGCCATGCAGAGGCAGACTCTCCAACCAGTCACCGGGAAAAGTGGGAATGGCCATTTCTACCTCACTCTGTGGCTCAGGGTGAGGATGTGCAGGCCCGGTCTGGGCTGTGGAGGGACGCGGGATGCTGCAGCCCACTTCCTGCTGGGCCCGGCCTCTCCAGTGGAAGCAAGGCCAGCTGAGGTCTCCGCCCGTGGGAAGGAGGGTTGTGTGCTCTGCTCACTGATGCCACTGACCCAGGGCCAGGGTCCCTCGCCGCAGCTGGGATGACAACTCAGATCTCAGCCCCTCCTGACCCTCCAGGCAGGACTTTGCCTCCACACACCCTCACTACCCGACTCCAGCTCAGCTGCTGCCAGCCCACTTAGGGAGCTTTGAAGGGGGCATTGCCTGCCTGGGCCCACCTGCCCCAGGCAGGGAGAAGGGCTGTGGGAACATCCACCAGGGACCCCACTGTCCCCATCTCCCTTGTTTTTGGATGATGAGGCAACTAGGGTGAGCGGCCTTTCAGGACTTTCAGAACCAAGGCCCTCGGATGCTTTTCCACAGACTGGGGAGAAGAAAGAACGACAGAGGTCGACCTAGTGCAGGAGCCCGGGACCCAGCCTGCTCTGCTCCGAGCCGGCAGGTGCTTTGCATTGTCTCAAGAGGAAGGGGAAAGTTATCTCCTGATTTGGTTTGATGTTCCTGGCCGGCTGGTCTCCAGAGAGATGGACTGGGGCTACATGGTCCATACCAAAGGAACTTAGCACTGCCCCGCGGGGTGCCATCAGGGCGACCCTCCCCAGGGAGAAGACTAGCCGTGAGCTGGTGGACTGAGACCCTCCAGCCCTGCTCCAGGCCTCACTGCCATTCAGAGCTCAGCAGGGCTCCCAGCCCCGCCCACCCTCCACCTGGCCAGCGCCTGCTCAGCAGCATAGCCCCCTCCCTGCCCTCTCTTCCCTTCCTGCCCTGGTCCCCCGTCTGTCTCATGCTACTTGGTGGCTTTCTGTGCCAAGCTGGGGGGCTGGGAGACGGGGAGGGGTGGCAGGGGCCAGGGTGGCCCTGCTGATGCCGTGCTAACCCTGCAACACTGATGGCTCCGGTGCAGGGTCACTTGAATCGTTACCCATCAGGCGTGTCCCAGAAGGGGGCAAGCACATGTGGGATGCAGGTGACCACGGAAGCCACACCCTCAGCCTGACTCCCCTGGACGCCCCACAGCAGGCTCTGGACACAGCATCAGGGTCCCAAGGACATGGGGAGGACAGTGCCTGACCACCCACCCAGGCAGTGCAGGGTCCAGGGGCCTCGGGCTCATGAAGGCTCTGACCCTGGCTCAGGCTGAGGCTCATGAAGACCTGAGCCCAGTTCCTTGTCACTCCTTGGGTCCTGGCCTCCCTTTCCCCACAACACCATGGCAGGGCCAAGACTGAGGCTGGAAATAGACCGGCCAGCCCCTCCCTCAGCACGGGGGCAAGAGACCTTCATCCCCCCGCCTGCCAGTGGCTGTAAGAACAGTTGTCCACAAAGCACCCAGCTCCAAAGCCACCAGCACAACATGGCCCACGGCTGTCCCTGACCCGGGCCACTGATCCTGTAGAAGATGGGAAAGCTCTGGGGACCCTCCAGAAAGGTCTGAATTGAGGCTGACAATTTCAGGGCAGCCTGGACTCCAAAATTCAGCCCAGAGCCAGATTAAGACCCCAGGAAAGGCCAGGCTGACACCTGGCCATACAGGCCTCCCTTACCACCAGCCCGGCTGTCCTCATTGATCCCTGCTGGGGCTGGGAACTCACCTTGCCTCCTGGGACTGTGCCATCCCTCCCTCTTGACACCCCAGCCCACACTGGACCCCGGGGCCTCGTGCCCCTGCCTGTCATGCTGGCTGGCACAGCAAGCTCCCTCCCTTCCAGCCCCACCTCATGGCCCTCAGAAGGACAGCCCTGGAGGCAGACTTGGGACATGGAATTCTAGGACCTCAGGGGTCTGGAAGGAGCCCTGCGTGGGAGGTGCCAGCCCCAAGAGGGCTAGTCATCTGGTCCCAGGCTTTCAGGCCCTTGGAGAGGGTCCTGACCAGAGGAAGGACAGGGTTGGGGCTGGAGTGGGGGAGGGGCAGAGGCCAGCAGAATAAACACAGAAGTGGCATTCATGCTGGGGACAGGGCTGCAGCCCTGATGAGGGGAGGCGGCGGGCTCTCCTCCCAGACTGACGCTGGGGCATGCGCTGGCTCCTCTCAGCCACTGAGCCTCCGGCAGGACCCCATGATGGTGCTGGGTGACAAGGCCTGAGGCCCTGCCTCCAGGAAGGGAAGGAGTGCACTCCAGAATCCCTCTCATACAGCAGAGCGGGGCCGCAGGCATCCAGGCAGGTGGGGATGACCCCCAGGTCCCCAAGGCGGCACAAGGTCAGCTGAGCCCTGAAGGTCGAGGACGGTGGGTACAGATGTCCCAGGGACCAGCTGCTCTAGCAGGTCCAGAGGCCACAAGACACCAACGCCCAAGAAGATGCGGTCACAAGACTGGTTCTAGCACCTCAGAAGCCAGGCCAGACGGGTGGGCTTTCCTGGTGGGACCCTGGGGGTGGAGGTGCCCATGCATGTCCCCACAACCCCTGCAGAGGAAGCAGAGGAAACCCACTTCTGCAGAGCCTAGAGCACTGCACCTTTCTAGAAGTCTTCTGCTCTCCACAGCTGCCCTGCAGGGTGCCTGGGGCTCATCTGGCATGGGCAAACTCTCCACAGTTCTGTTTGGGGTCACTGGGATCCCCACTGGCAGCAGGGAAACTGAGGCTTGGGGAGACCTGGTTCTGCCCACGCTCTACACTCATAACCGAGCACCACCCCTCCAGGGGCCTGCTCACCACTGAGCCCAGTGTCCTTGGTGCGATGGGGAAGAGGGAAGAAAGGGGGTCTCACAGAGTCCCACAGCCATACACCCAGTCCTCCCACCTCTGGGCTTCGGAGGGAGGGAAGCAGGACTCACTGCCAGTGAGCCCAGGTTGGCTAACCACACAAGTGCACCTGCCAGATACAAAGTTCATCCTTAGCGCCACCGGAGACCGAAAGTGTCCACCCATGAGGGAAGACACTCTAGTTCCTAATAGATATGAGAGTGGGAGCCCAGGGGTGTTTTCCCAGGTGACCAGGAAGTGGGGTACATGGGAGGTAGGGGTCCCCCCAGTGGGGGCACTCAGGAACCCCAGGAACAGGGTCAGCCCAGGGCTGCCAGCAGGTGTCACTGCAGCCAAGAGGAAGAGCAGGCCTTTGGACTGGCATGGGTTCCAGGCCCAGGGGCAGAGACCACCTCTGCTGGAGGCCATCAACACAGATACCCAGAGAGCTGGTCCCTAGGCATGCCGCCCACAGGGAATCCCCAGGGTCTGGCTTCTCCATCAGGCACCAGCTTGCCATGTGACTTCAAGTGTGGTGACTGAACACCTACTATGCGGTGGCACCGTGCATCCGTCATCCCACAAGTCTGCCCCAGGAGGGGACAGTGTTAGGGTGCTCCTTGATGGGTAGGGAAGTTGAGGCTGTGTCCCAGGATGAACCCCTTGGAGGGTGGGGACACAGCTCCAAGCCTACGCACACCCACCCCACCATCACTATTGGGAGTGATACCCTCCCGTCCTCTGTCCACTTCCTTAAGTGGACAGCACGTAAGGGGGCTGCTCCTGAGCCATGCTCAGAGCCAAACCGAGCGGAGCGTGGAGGTCGCCCTGCCCTGACAGCATCCATGCTCGGATCCCCACGGGCTCCAGCCCCTCGGGGCCACCCCACGGCAGGGCAGCGCTGCCCCACTGCGGATCTGGCACACCCCGCCCGCCGGGCTGCCAGGCCAGTCCCTGTCTCTCCAGCCTCTGCCCAGGCAACATGGCTCCCAGCCAGGGGCTCTTCATTCTCAGACAAAGCTTCGAAGCAAACCACCCGGCCAGCTGACCGAGCTCAGGTTGCCGCCCGCAGCGGGCCTGGCTGGGAGTCTGATTATTCATGAAAATCAGGCCTCCGCCATGTTCCCGGCTTCAGTGGGGCTGCAGCTCACAATTGCCTCATTGTGTGGGCGGCCATGATGGCGTCTCCCCCAGAGGGAAGGAGGAGGAAGAGGGGGCTGGGGGAGAGGAGAGGAGAAGAGGAAAGGGAGGAGGGGAGGGAGAGGAGGAGGAGGAGAGGAGGAGGGAGGGGAGGAGGAGGGAGGCAAGAGCAGGAGTACATGCCCAAACAGGGGCTGCTGGCACAGGGCAGGAAGGGGCAGGGGGCACTCTCTGAGGCTGACACCCCCTGCTTACCATGCAGCCACTCTGAGGCCTCAACTTCCGAGAGTCCAGCTGTGAGGAGCGTCTCCCAGGCCAGAATTCCACTCAGGAGCAGTCCAGGGTCCAGCCTCAGCCTCCCCATCAGAACAAGGGCCGCCGTCTCCATCCACCCCAGACAGTTTGGCTGAGCAGGAGTACCCAGGCTGTGGACTCAAACCTACTGTCTTTTCACCTAATGGGGCCTCAGTGTCCCCGCGTGCAAGTGGGAGATGAGGTTCCCTTCCTCGTGGTATGGCCTGCAAGATGAGAAGGGTCAGCACACCACAGGTCTGGAACCTTCCTCCACAGCCTGTCCCTCTCCTCCGGCTCCGTGCAGCCAGCGTCCACCTAGGGCTGCCTGGTGCTAGGCCCAGGCCGAGCACTGTCCTGGACATCCTGGAGGGCTTACAGCAAATGCCAACCCTGCCCTTCTCAGCACCTGGCATCAGGCAGGGCACAGAGGCGCTAAGAGACAGCCAGTGAAGGAAGGCAGACAGCAGGTGAACAGGAGACGGACAGAGGGAGCTGCACAGGAGGCACCTGGGGGTGCTGCTGCCCCTGGCTGGCGGGTGAGGGCAGGCTCCACACCTTGCCCCGCCCAGGCCCAGGGCAGGCTCCACACCTTGCCCCGCCCAGGCCCAGGGCAGAGGCAGAGCATCAACACTGGGCGAAGCCTGGCGCAGCGAGGCCTTTGGTGACCTACACACTGCAGTGCTCAGCAGCACAGCCCTGCCCCACGAGAAGCACTGGTCACAGCCCAAACCAAAAGCTGTGTTCTGGGGTCTCATCCAGGGGTGGGGACAGAGGGAGGCTCAGGGAACTGCAAACAACACCGTCCAGGCTGGCTCCTGGGCCCCGCCAACACCACTCCCGTGAATCCCAAATCCAGACAGTCCCAAGGGCCAGCGTGACTTTGGGAAATAAGCTGCCGGGAAGCAGGGCAGGCTTTATTTGTGATTTTCATTAACTGCTGGGAATGATGTTGAACCAGGCCAGGCTGCAGTCCCCGGTGGCTCCCGGGATGCCCACAGAGCAATTCAGAGATTCCCACCCACAGGATCAGATCCCAGCCGTCGCCTGGGCAGGCCAGGCCCCGAGTCCACCTCCAGCCTCCTCTTCCCCAGTCCTTCACCTCTGCAGCTCCTCTGCCACCCCAGAGGCCACCTGGCTCCCCCACATCCCTTTCACAGCCTCTGCTCCCCCTGTGACAAATGCCCCACGCCTGCCCACAGCGGCCCTCACCTCCCCTCACCCCGGCTTGGCTCACCGTCAGCTCCAAGCCACACAGAAAGTGGGTGCACCTTGGACACTCAGGGCCTATGGGCTCCCAAGGCCTCGTCCTCACCTGCCTGACGGGAAGACAGGGCACTGTAGGACAGCCACAGAGGTCTGGAGAGCGGGAGCAAAGCTAAAGGGAGAATTAGCAGAACTGGCTATGCTGGCATGCCTGGGGCAGAAAGGAAAATCCCAGCAGGCCGTGTTCCAAGGGTGACCTGCCGGGACCTCAGGCTGTTACAGGAAGCAACTCCGTGAGTCAGTCGGAGAGGGCGGCTCACTGGAAATGAGAAATGAGCCCACACAGGTGTGTGTCGGAGAAGCCAAAGAAAGCGTCTCATCTCAGCCACCAGCCGTCCATTCACAAGCACCGCAGGGACACCCCAGCCGGGGCAGGGAGCAGGGGCTGCCTGCTCTGCAGCCAAAATGCTGGCCATGTCCAGCAGCCTGGGAGAGATGGCTCTTCCCCCGCAGAGCCAGCTGTCCATGCTGCTGCTCTGCAGAAAGCTGGGGGTTGGCTTTCCAACGGATCCCAACACGCTCACCCCCTTTGACAGGCTCGCCCTGGAGGACTCAGCTAAGGGAGAAGCCCCCACCCCGGTGAGGTCTGTTCACACGGGGGGATGGAAAAGGTCCAACAGCAAGGGACTAGTCTCCTTGCTCTGGAATATACACCTGGTGGAAATTCAGCCACTATCCAAAGCCTTGTTTCCAAGGACTGTGGAAGGACATGGGACATATGGCATCAAAGCCAAGAGAGAGGTAAAGCAGGAGGCAGAGGTGGCTGATTGGGAAAGCCTGGCCACCTCTGTTAAATCACAGACTCTTCAGCCAAAGGAGACGGAAAGGAGATTCACCAAAAAGACTGACCAGGTAGCACTGTGTGGCCATCCGCCCAGCCGCCATTCTTGATTTTCTGCTTTCTAATGAGCATGTGCTATTTTCTTTTTTAATTAATAAGTGCCTTTTGGAAAAAGAAAATCAGCATGCTGCCAAGCTTCATGGCAGGCATGTGCATGCGCCCTGTGCCAAGGGCGTCTTCATTAGGGGGCTTCGGAGCCGGGACCTGCCCGGCCTCTCCGCTCCTGTCATCCTGCTGGTGCAGACAGTGTCACTAAGACCCAGAGCCCTCTTCACACCAGCACCCGACAGCAGCCCTGGCCTCTCCCTTCCAAGAGCCACCTCGGATGCTGGCCCAGCACAGAGAAGGGGATCGACCTTGATGCAGCTCCCTCCCCCGGGCACACCAGGTGGACCACCCACTGCAGGGCCTGTGCCTGTGCGTCTGTGAACGTCTTGACTCCCAGGCACGTGGGGACTGCAGTGACAGGGGCCTGCAGGGAAGGGGAGCGTCCTGTGAGGAGCCGCTCATCTCCTCGGCGTGGGTGGGTCCCAGCGCACACTTGAGCAGAGAGAGCCGAGGTCTCCCCAGGGCGACTGTACTGGCCCAAACTGAAGCCCTGGCCCGCAGCAGGGCTGCCTGGCACCCAGGCTCTGCTCCTGCCAGTTCCCGCAGCCATGGGGATCTTGCAAAGGCAAACCAGTTTTGTCCCTTTCCCGCTGGGAGACCTCCCCAGGCTGCCCCTGCTGTTTGGTTGGAGTCCCTCGGCTGGCCATCCCACGGTCTCTGCCTTGCTCTACTCCTGCCTCATCTGAGCCCCTGCCACCTCACCGGGTTCCAGACACATCTGAGCAGCTGTGATCTCTCCCCTCTGCACATGCTGACCTCTGCCTGGAACACCCTGCACACACCTCCCTTCCTGCAGCCCTCTCTTGTGTCCCTCAGGTTCAAGGGAGCCTGAAGCCCTCTCCCCTGATCAGCTGTGCTTGTTCCCTCCCTTGGAAACCAATGGCTGGACAGTAAGATTACAAGATGGGAGCCAGCCCACAAATCGCAGGTTGCTGCTCAGAAAGTCGCCAGAGAGCAGAGAAAACAGTCACTCTGTCACACGCTGGAGCGTGTTGTTATAGCAGAGGGCACTGGCCATCCTGACTGATGTGCCAAAGAACAATGATCCCACCCACCCAAATAGGCCTCCTGTGAGCAGCTGCTCTACAGCCAGGCCTCTGCTCAGCCCTCACGGCCCGGGGAACTGAGGCCGGCGGGGGCCGGACCACGCCCACATGGGCCATTCTCCACTGCTCACTTCCCCAGCCTTGGGGGCTGAGAGACAGTAGCCAGGACAGCGAAGCAAGCACAGACATTCCACAGCACAGAAGTCCAGGCTATTCAGACACATGGACACTGTGACCCTCCGGTGGGCGCAGGTGTGGCACAACCATGACCATGCAAGGCACTTCCACACCCGAAAACCTGGCCTAGGGTGGGGGCCGAATGTGATCCCCGTCAGCTCCCAGGCCCAGAACGAGACAGGAATGGAGGGAAGGTCCATACAGCTGCCCTGCCCTCGATCTCCATGGTGGACACACAGGATCGCTTGATGAGAAGGGAGATCAGGCACTCAGGACCCTTGTGAAGACCCTCGTGGCGGGTCTGGGGGGAGATCACTGTGCTTGTTCCGTGGGGCTGTGGGGCTATGGGCCTGCAACCTCCCACCGGTGGTGGCTGGACCCCACTGATCGCTCCACGGGCTTCCCACACGTCCCCGGCATCTGCGTGGCAAGAGTGCCAGGCCACACGGATGGACCAACTCCCCTGGGGTCAGCTGTCAGCATCCCACCAGCAGCTCCAGGTCACACAGCTGCCTGGGGACCCCACCCCAGTCTCCATGCAGAGGAAGCAAAGCAGCCCCACCCCTGCTGGATGTCCTCCCCCAGGGTCCCAGCACTTGGAAGGGACCTGTCCTCCTCCCTTAGCTGCATTCAGCTGGCTCCAGGTGACCATGGTGAGAAGGGGGGTTTCAGGGTCCTTGGAAAGAACCTGTGAGGGCCAGGCCCGCAGCGTCCGGGGAGGATACACCGGCTGCCACCTCTGTTTGGAATGTGCAAACAGCCTGCGCTGGTTCCGCACGCCGCCTTCTGCAGCTCAGGCTGTTATCCTTGAAGTGCTGCTGATAAGAGGGTCTGAAAAATGCTAATACCAGAGGAAGCTCCCTGCAGATTTATAATGAAAAGCTTTACATAAATTGTGATATTTTACTCATGTCCCAGGCCTGGGAGGGCTTTATTAACTGCGGCTCGTTCTTTCGGGCAGTTGCTGCTGATCCCCATTGCTGACTTCAATGAATTCAACTCATCAGGCGTTTATCACGTGCCCACGAGGCGTCCGGCACCGATCCAGGCACTGGGACCCTCTCCCCGTCAACAAACATTCACTGAGACACGCTTGGTGCTGGGGGAAGGGGTGAGCACTGGGCTCAGGGCCAGGCCTTGCCTCAGGGGCTGCGGACTCAGGGCCTGGAGCACGATGCCCCCCGAGGCGTCCTGAAGGGGAACACCAGGCACGGCCAGGAGAAGAGGCGGGTCAGACAAAGGAGGGAGAAGAGGCTTTCCAGCTGCAAAGGTCAGAGGGAAGGAGCCGCTCGGCACCAGAGGGTCCCGCAGTCCGCACCGCTCATGCCTGAGCCGGCAGCACCTGAGCCTTCAGCAGTGCTCCCCAAGCTGCACCTGGTCCCCCCAGGAGAGACGTCAGGGCCGCCTGCACCTGGATGGACTGCACAGGTGATCTGCTGTCGGCCCCTGAAGGACGCTGGCCCGCGGAGCGCACACGGAGGCCTGCACTCGACAGCACAGCCGCACACAAGCCCAGGGAAGGGAGGGGAGGCTTCCTAGGAGGTGGCAGCCCCTGGGCAACAGCACCTCAGGCAAGAAGGGCTCCTCCCACGGACCCTGCTGGGGACTGAACTGTATCCCCATGGGTCACCCCCGCCCTCCCCGTGCTACCGTCTGGAGCTGGGAGCTACAAGGAGGTCAGCGAGCTGAAACGAGGTCACGCGATAGGGCCCAGCCCGGCAGAACTGTGGCCGGTCAGGCGAGGAGCACAGAAAGGCTGCTCTCTCCCCGCCACGTGAACTGCCCGCCAGGAAGGGGGACTCCCAGGCTCCGGCTGGGCCACACCTTGATCTTGGACTTCCAGTCTCCCTCCAGGACAGTGGGAACTGAACTCCAATCATCTGGGCCTGGTCTGCGCACTTGGTACGGCAGCTGGGCAGACAAAGGCTCAGCCTGCTCCCCACCCCCACAGCCTTCCCAACAGAAGGACTTCCCAGGGAGGAACGAGCCCGCATCCAGGCCCCAGTGTGACCTTGAGGATGCTCCGCAGGTCTGGGGTACAAGGTTCACGTTCTCACGGCCCAGCTGGCCTTGCCTCTCCTTCCCGGCTCATCTTGAGAACATGGAGGAGGGTTCATGGGGGTTTCCACGGATTCACTCGCTCATTAGCTGCTGGGCTTTGAATTTTTAAGCGCTGCATCAGAACCCCCAGGACCACTGTCTGAAATCATCAGATGAGGCCCAAGGCATGAACTGGTTTTCATAACGGCCCCCTGCCCTCGTGGGCCGGATTACCAAGGCCGCCAATCTGCTGGCCTCCTCCCCTGCGTCCAGAGAGGCTGAGCAAGGTGTTGGGAAGGGCCCCAGACGGGGGTCTCATCTGCAGAGAGGGAGTGTCGTTCCTCCACCAAAGAAAACAGGCTTTAAGATAGCGAAGAAACAGGCGTCCCTTCTCAGGGAGACACCTGGACCACCGCCCACCCACCCCCTGTCCTGCTGTCATCCCCACAGACAGGAGGGGCCAGAGACCACAAAGCCAGGCCACCAGCATCACCCAATCAATACTCCTGAATGACTAAGAGGCTATTTTTTCCTCTCAGTCAAGTGTCAAATTAAAGACAGTCAATACCAGTATTGTAGTGTCTTTCTTGAAAGGGAAAAAAAAAAGACAAATAATCTATCAGATGAACTCTAAGCTTGTAAAATCCAACGCTCTCTCCAAAGCACCGCTGGAAGCACCCCGCCCAGCGAGCCTGCCGGTGCCCCTCCGCTAAGTGGAGGTGGTGGGAACTGGGGGCTCTGAAGAGTCAGCACCCCACATACCAGGGAGACCCGAGGGAGCAAAGGCCCCCGGCCCCGCCCAGCCTAGCCACCTACCCAGGCGGCGTCTTCCTCCATTCCTGATTTCCAGCGCTCTGGGCAAGTCAGCTCGGCTGGGAACCTGCTGGGGGCTCCCAGAAAGAAGCACCCAGAAGGGCTGGGCGCAGCCGAGGAGCCTCAGACCCTGTGACCAGTCACCCTGCTGGGCACCCAGTCAGCCGGAGCCTCCTCTTCCTCCAGAGGATCCTGGTTCTTTTCATCTGGAGTTTCCCCTTCTTCGAGTGGTCAGTCCCAAAGGAGATTTTGTGTCCCCCAGGGACCCCAAATCAAGCCCTCAGGGCAGACACAAAATCAGCCCAGAAGCTGTGACCCTGGGCAGCTTAGGAAACAGTAGAAACCAGAAGAAAGAAAGGAAAGACTCCTGGAGGAGGTGGCTCCCAGGCCAGGTCACGGCCACCTCAAGAAGAGGGACCCGTGCCAACAGCCTCACCATCTCCAACTCCACCACCCAACGTCTTTTCCATCAGATCCATTATCAGCTACCCGAGTCTCCTCCCCGAAGCTCACCTGGGCTCTCCTCTCCCAGGTTCCATAGTTCACTGCCTGAAAAGCAATACCTGGGCTCTGTGGCCCACAACCCCGGTCTCCAAGCCTGCCTGATCAATCACCTGCTCCACCCATGATCACTCTGCTCCGGGCCACAGAGGCCCCTGAGGCACCTGGGCACAGAGGCAGAGTGCAGGGCAATGACACGGTTCTGGTCCAACTCTGTCCTGTGCTCCATCACCCCTAAGCACATCCCTCTCCAGGCACCTGAGTCCTCAACCCATAGAGTGTGGAGCTGGCTGGGACCAGGTGGTCACCACGTCTTCTTCTGGTCCTAACCAGCCCAGCCCCAGGACAGCCCGTCTGCCCTCCCTTGTCCTCGGGACCCTGCAGTACTGCAGAGGAAAGGGAGCCCCCCAGGAGGAGGTGTGCCCTGCTCACGCTCATGCTCAGGTGTCCCCTGCTACCTGGCAGCCGAGTGGGTGGCCCCCGGGCTGTCCCCAGGGCCTCTCACAGGTGGCTTCAGCTGCTCCAGCAATGGGCCAGCTGGGGTGAGCAAGGCCCCCATCCTGCACACCCCCTGGCCATGGAGTCCTCGTGTAAGAGGACCAAGACACACGGTGCCTCACACAGTGCAGGTAAACCAGACAGGACCCGGCTGGCGACCCTGGGATCTGCTCAGAAGCTCAGGAAGGGCAGCAGGAGGGCAGTGGAGGACAGGTGGTTGGCTCTCAGCCGGGCTGGAGGTGGGCGCCTGGCCATGGTGGCAACACCCACCGTCACGCAGCAGCTCCAGGGCCCCTGCCTGGTTCTCATGAGCTCCGCACCTCAGCAGGAGCCTCTTCAGTTCATTCTCAGCTCTGTCTTAACAGCCAGGTCCCCTGCGCCCCTGCGCCCCCAGGACTCCAGACTGAGCTCGGCTCAGCTGGCTCTGCACACTCCTGCTGGTCGTGGCCTCCCCAAGGAAGGAAGGCTGGAGTCCCGAGGTGAGTCCCCTGGGAGTGTGGCCCCCGCCCACCCCACAGCCACCACCGAGGTGAGTCCCCTGGGAGTGTGGCCCCCGCCCACCCCACAGCCACCACCGGGGGCTCCAGGGGCTCCGGCTCCCTCCCACCCCCTTGCCAGCTGTCACGGAGCTGCAGCAGAGCTGGAGCAGAGCTGGAGCAGAGCTGCAGCAGAGCTGGAGCAGAGCTGCAGCAGAGCTGGAGCAGAGCTGCAGCAGAGCTGGAGCAGAGGTGGAGCAGAGCTGGAGCAGAGCTGGAGCAGAGGTGGAGCAGAGCTGGAGCAGAGCTGGAGCAGAGCTGGAGCAGAGCTGCAGCAGAGCTGGAGCAGAGCTGGAGCAGAGCTGCAGCAGAGCTGGAGCAGAGCTGGAGCAGAGCTGCAGCAGAGCTGGAGCAGAGCTGGAGCAGAGCTGGAGCGGGCTGTGGATCACCAGGGGGCACCGGGGAGGCCGGCGCATCTCCCAGAGAGGAAAGCTACTGGACGGAGATGAACACCAGCCACCTCCTGGGCCAGACTCCGCAGGCCTCTCGGAGGGTGGGAGAGAGTGCTGTCGTGGCCGGCTGCATGGTGGCCCCGTAGAGGACAGGACCCGGTCTGAGAACCACATGTGCAGCGTGACCTTATTTGGAAGAAGGGTCCCTGCATAAGCAATGAAGTGAAGGCTCTCAAGAAGGCGTGCGGGGCGCAAGAGGCATCCCGCTGGAGCGGTGCCGCGAGCCAGGTGCTGCCCCCATCCCCCAGCTACGCCCTGGCCCTGCAGAGTGCCCTCCAGCACTCCTGTAGAGAGTGCTGAGCGTGGTGTGGACGGTCCAGCGACCCGAACCCGAGGCTAAGCTCTCGGCAGCATCTCCCGTGGGCTGGCTGACCCCTGTCCTCCAGCGCCTGGGGCTGTGCTCAGCAGAGCCAGGGGAGAGAAGGAAGGGCCGAGGAGCCCCTCCCGCCACGGTAGACAGCAGCCCGGCCCAGCCCAGCCGGAGCTGGAGGCTCAGTGTTCACAGCACCCGCAGGGAAGGGCGTCCAGCCTCACTCGGGCAGGCCAGGACCGCCCCAGGAAGGAGCGCGGCTGAGTTAAGACGGCCAGAGGGCAGCACTGGGGACCCACTGCACTGGGAGACTCAGGGTGGGGAGGCTGGGACCCGGTGTCAAGGAGGAGGAGTGTGCTCTGCCTGGAAGGGGTGGGCAGAGGCCAGGCGCTGGCTCCACCTGGGACACCCAACACTGTCCCCTGAGTGCCCCCCACTCATACCCAGCTTGCTCCTGGAACAAGTGTCTGACCTTCCCGAGCAGCCTGGGGAGGAGGCTGCTTCCTGGATCCTGAACTATTTGCAGAGGACTGCACTGAGGTTCAGAGAGGCCAGGACCCTGCCCAACGTCACACAGCTTTTAAAAAAGGAAGTAGATTTTTACCAAGAACGACCCACTTTCTCAATCCTTGGATAAACTGACACAGCTCCCGCCTGGCCTGTGCAGGAAATCCCGAAGGACGGAGGGGCAGACTGAGTCAGCCAACACCAGAGGGAGCATCTCGGAGGCAGGACTCGGCCCTCCCCGCAGCTCCTCCGCTGCCTTGCTTCCTGGCTTCCGAGGGCCTCGGAGCCCCAGCCTGTCCCAGCTTGGCACAGGCCCCTGGTTCCGGCCAGCACCCTGCACCTGGCACGTGACGCGGTGGGGGGCCTCCTCCGAGGGACCACGCCCACTGTCCCATGTGCACAGACCTTCACAGTGAGGCCTGGGTCAGCACTGACCCTAAGCTCCCCGTCCACCCATGGGAAGGGCAACCCACAGCGCCCGTCGGGCATGCGCGGCCATTCCCGTATCCACCACAGGCCAGCAGAACGTGACGCCCTTCGTGCACCGACAGGCCCCCCAGCTGACCCCAGGGCGGGTCCATGGAGGGTGGAGGGCCGTGACCAGGAGGACTCCGCCCTGCAGCTGGACCCCTGTGCAGAGGGAGCCTGACTCACGTGCCAGCCACCTGGGGTGGAAAGAGACCCTGGAAGCAAGCACAGACGGTGACGCCCCGTCCCACCGACGCGGCCTGCCCTGCCTTCCAGCACTTTCCGCGGGCACAGCCACCACGGCCAACCGTGCTCACCCGCGTGGAAGGCAGCGCGTGGGAGGGAGCGGCTCAAGCTCCCTGCGCTCTGCTCCTCGCTGCAGCGCAGTGACCCGCACCCTCTCCCCACCCCCCCAGTGCCGTCTCCGCGTCCCCTGAGGTGGTTCCGCGCCTCTCCCGCTTCTCTCCTAGTCAGAGGCCTGTGCCCAGCCCCTCTGCACCTTCCTCCGTCCCGTGGACGGCCCTGGAGCCAGTTCCTCCATCTCTTCCCAGGCCCCTCGGGATTTCCTTCCCTCTCCTCTTTCTGGAACGAAGGAGGATCTGAGTGGCCTCAGGCCTGGGACACACGGGACCTGCCGGTGACTTTGGCTCGGGCCTCTCTGGGGTCTCGGCTCATACCTATTCCTCCGTTTCCCTCAGGACAGAGCCTGCAGCAGCCCCAGAGCTGGCCCCTGCACCGAGCCTGTGGAGCTGTGACCCAGGTCTGGGACATGGCGCTCCAGGCTCTGCCACCCAAGAGCGTTTCTCCGACAGGCTGCTGGCCTCCCAGAGCCCCAGTCACGCCCCAATCTTTCCCAGAAGCCCCGGCCTCTCAGTGGACACCCCCCACACGCTGAGATCTGCTCGCCAGGTGCAGCTGAGGTCTCCCCCTCCTCAGCCCTCGCTGGGTAGGACACAAGTGCCAGAGGGCCAACGTCCCCAGGAGCACCCTCCACCGATGACGGGCGGGTGGGGAGCCGACTGGTAAACGGCTCAGCCTCCTGGCCCTCGGGTGAGATGACGGCCATGATTGTCCCCACTGTCTCCCAGGGTCCCACCGGGTCTGAGCTCCAACTGCCCACAGAGCAGAGGGACAGGACACTGCCACCAAGCCCCTCCCACCTCCAACCCTGCTCCCCTGAACAGGCCTCCTGCATCCAGACCCTCGCCCCATCTCAGGGCTGCTGCTGGGGGAGCAGAGGTGGGCCGAGAGGTGGGCGCGTGGACGTGGTTTCCAGGGGGGCGTCCACGAGGGTCCCCGGCAGGAGGAGGTGCTTGTGCGTGTGCCAGGCGGAGGCAGTTCCGCCTCCCCGGCTCGCTCCCGGAGCGCTGTGACTCAGGTGGCACCCTGGCTGGCCTTCCTCTGCGCTGCTCTGCATTTCCATCTGTTTTGAATCGTCCTGAATATTCATAGGGATGCTGGGAAACCTCTCCCGAAGCTGCTCGCCAGATGCATTTAAAGCAGAAGTCCCTCCCCACCCTCAAGGCCCTTACGGCAGCCCCACCCCACACCAGGCCCTTTTCCTGGAGAGGGGACCCTGCAGCCTTCCTCTCCAGGGCTCTGCGCCAGGTGGCAAGTCCCCAAGCCCTGCCACGCCGGTCCAGGCTATGTGGGAAGCACCAGCCCTCCAGAAGGGGTGGAAGCCATCACAGAGCAAGGGGGGTCCTGGAGGCCCGGGCTGGCGGGGGCGGGGGGTGGAAGTGCTCTGGAATCTTCTACAGGCCTCTATTTGAGGAAACATTCCCGGCCATCTCCAAGAGGCTCTGCTTACACCCCGGAGCAGGGGCTCTGAGCGCGAGGAGCGCAGGCTGCACGGCAGGGCACTTCTCAAGCCCTCAGCCCCCGGGAAACCCCGCACTGACTCACACTGGTGGGCGCCCCACTCCCCGCTGTGAGACCAGGTCTCTGGAATGTGCTGGAAGGTTCCACCTCCAAGGAAGCCCGGGTGTGTGCATGCCAAGTAATTCGCAGCACGTCCCAGTCTGCTAGGTTCTCCAGGACGTAAATCTGCCTGGGCGCATTTATGTAGAGCAACTGGAAGCTGTTAGTGCATCTGCACATTCCACCAGGGCCAGACCCTGGGACCTGCGTGTCTCCTGATTTAACATCCCTGAAGTCAGAGGACGGCTGATGACCAACGCGCTCCTTGGTGGAAAGGAAAATAACAGTGCAACCTAGGAGCGTCCCAGAGGGCGTCCGAGGGCACACGGGCAGCCCTGAGATACGGACACCTGCCGCTGACCTCCCACCCAGGGTCTGGGGACCAGAGTCCCTCCAAGGGTGCGTGCAATGGAGACAGGACTGTGCTACAGGCATCGGGGGCTGAAGGGGGCTTCTCTGTGGGGCCTCAGAGGCGCCTCTCCCTTTCTCCAGCCTATCCAGGTCCCCAGAGCTGCACATGGGCACATGGGCACACACACGGGCTGACCAGTGCAGAGAGCCTGCTGTGCTCCAGGCGAGGTCAGGACCCATCCACAGAATCCAGGGGTCTCCCCTCCCTGTTCCTGGACACACGCTCTCCGGTCCTGAGCACAGTCCTCAGCACAGGCTCTTCTCCACCCAGAGGAGGTTCAGCCTCCTTCAAGACCTCAGGCTGTTCACCTGTCCATCACCTCAGCCCCCACGCGGGGCCAGGCCCTGACCAAGTACAGAGGACGCCCCAGCAACACAATCGGGCAGAGTGTGGCCTTCGCGGGGCTCGCAGTTTAGAGCCCACGAGACAAACCTGAGGAGGCACTTCAGATGACACCCGCTCTGCTGTTAAACACCATCAGGAGCAGGCTGAGCAGGGGCCAGGGGTTGGTACCTCGCAGCAGCCAGGGGCCTCGTGAGCAGGTGACATCAGATTACAAACCTGGGGGAAGGGGTCAGGAGGCAAGATACTGTGTGGGTAGAAGCACCCAGGGCCGAGACTGGATGGGGCCTGGCAGGGTCAAGGAGAGGTGCGGAGGCAGCCAGTTTGGAAGGGAAAGAGGAGCAAGAGATGAGATCGAAGAGGAAGAGGGACTGGATCCGTAGGGCCTTGGGAGCCACTGAGACTATTTGGCTCTTCCTCTGAGAACATGGATGTGATGGCAGGGTTCAGAACAGAGGGTGTTTTAACAGGATTCTACAGCTGCTGCTGGATTCACAGGACAGGGTGGGAGCAGGAGGCCAGCCAGGAGATGGTCCGGGTAACCACCCATCTCCTCTGTAGCCCTTCCCAGTCCCCTCACCCTCTGTGGTTAGGCCTGCTGTCGCATGGAAGGCCCCTCACCCCGGTGTCTGCCTGGCACATACCACAGTGTCAGGCTGGGTATGAATTGGTGAGTGGGGATGCTGGAGAGGACGGTCCATCAGACACAGCCCTTGGGTTCCTCTGTGCCTGGCAGGGACCCGGCTGAGCCAGGCAGCCAGTGCGGAGGGAAGAGCTGGCTTCAACCAGACCTCATTCCCCAGCCGGGCACGTGACTCTAACTCAGGACGGAGGCTCCCTGACGGCCCCTGCCCTGGAGCATCACGCCACACCGGGTGCCCTCTTAGCAGAAAGAAAAGAGGAAGCGCTATTTCCGTCTTCGCCTCTTTGACAGCGGCTCTCAGCAGAGCAGTTGGATCTAGGAAGGAGCCTCTCTTAGTGAAAAGGCACATTTTAATTTTAGGTTAAGTGTTCTAAGCAACAATTTTCTTAGCAACAATTTGTTTCCAGACATGACTTTAAAAATATCCATTTCAGGGAATGTGGGGGCGGAATCGTAACTGAGGGGGTGGCCCAATCCCTCCTCCGGGACAGAGCACCCCAGCCCGGGGCCCACCCACAGCAGCCTTGTCCATCCAGGGCACCTGCAGGTCAGCCTCTGGGCTCCAGGCTCCGGTGCTGCAGAATGGCGACTCTCCATCCGGCCCGGCCACCACAGCTGGGAGCTGCTGCCAGTGGCTTATTACTGGAACAGGACAAGGTGGCTGGGGGCACAGGCCCACACGGGCACTCTGCCCCCTGGCCTGCTCTGTCACCCAAGCACGGCTGGTGTCGCCAGGTGACCCTGGAGCCATGTTAGCTGCCCAGGGCTTCCCACATGTCCCTCAACCACTGACACCTGCCTCCTCTCCCCTAGAAACCAGAGTCCAGCCCCTAGCACCGACCAACGTGGGGTGGCACTGGTCGCCCCTCCTGGGGCCAAGCTGCTCTGGGCCTCTCCGGCTTCTAGTGGTTTCCAGCAGCCCTAGGCCATCCTCCACTGTGGAGGCCCTGCTGCCGCCTCGCCTCCCTGGTCCTGGGGCCTCCTCCCTGTGCGTCCTCAGCTCCCATCCCCTCCTCTCCACAGCCCACCCGAGGTCCAGGACGCGCCCACGCGTGCTCAGCCGAATCACCGGGTCAGGTTGACCCCAGACCTGGTCAGCTCCCAGCAGGCAGGCGGGGTGGTGAGCGCTCAGGCAGTCTGCAAACCCGAGCATGTGGGGCAGCCCTCACCTCTCGACACACTGGCTGACCAAGGGCCTCTCCCCGTGTGTCCAGCAACTGCCAGTCACGGGCTCCCGTCTGCCCCGGGGGCCCGGGGAACCTGGCCCTCAGCGCTATAGCAGTCTGTTAGGTCCAGCCCCACCCGGGCTTCTCCCAGGGCCGGAGCATGTGTTTTGTGCTAAGAATTGAAAATAATCATCCATGAATTTAATACCTGCTTGTAGGTAGAGAGGGCGGGGAGCCAGCAGCCGTGGCAACAACACAGAATAATAAAGGCTTTAGGCGGCTTCGGGAAGGAAACGGCTGTGGTCCCTAACGATCCTCCATCTGTCCCGTGGTAGTCATTTTCCAGCTGAATTAGGAAGTTAATTCACTCATCCATTCCATAAATATTTATTGAGAAACTATCGAGTGCCTCGTGGGTGATCAGGCCCCAGGGTGGTGCTGGAACCAGCCACGCTCACCGGTGCCCCTGCCGCCAAGCTGCGCCCCAGACCTCCTCCGGCAGGAGCTGCAGGACGCTCACACTCCAGCTGCTGTCCGCCAGGGACTGACCTTCAAGGGAGGTCACGACTCAGCAACCAGTAGCCCAGCTGGGACGGGAGCCGCCTGGCTCTGGCGTTTTAGGGTTCGCACAGCAAAATGGGGCCCACAGAGGCAGAGCATGGCCAGTGTCTTAGCTGAGACCCAAGGCGGCAGAGGGAGAGAGCATCCCAGAGGGGCCAGGGCCAGAGAGCAGGCTCGGTCTGTGTGCCCCACAGTTGGGAAACCAGGGCAGAGCCTACCACAGAGGGAGAGTGTTGAATTAATACATTGACGAGTGAATGAACGAGCAAATCCCCCGGAAAAGCTGTGGCGAGAGGGGAGACGGGGTTGGGGCCACCCTGCCGGGCTACTGCTGTCTCCAGGTCTTTAGGAAGATCACCCTGAACTCAGGGCGCAGAACAAGGTGCCCACAAGGTTTCTTGAAAGACAGGAGCGGGGGCCATGGAGGAGAGATGCTCCGGCCTCTCACTTCATGCAGTCGTTCCCAAAATGAGCCAGGAAGTCTCAGACACTTCTCTGAGGAGTCCAGAGTCTCCCCTGACTTCCACTGCTGCCCCAAGCTGCCCTGCCCAGGCTGCCAGCTCCTGCACAGCTCTCCTGGCACAGCCCTGGACAGCTCCCATTCGTGACAGGCACTCCTAAGAAGGGCACTGGCCCCGGGGACTCGGGCTGAGGGCCTAGCCCTGTGGACACGGGGACAGGGACGGGAAAACAGGGAGGAGCCTGGAAGGGTCAGCTTCCAACAAGCAAATGCAGCCTTGCCCAGGCCCCAGTCAACGCTGGGGAGGGTAACTGTGGGCAGAACCAGGCCCCTGCCCTGGCAGGGGGACAGCGGCCCCTGAAAGGAGATGTCCACACCCTAATCCCAGAGCCTGTGAGTGTGGCCTTACTTGGATACAGTCTCAGCAGAGGTGAGCACTCTGAGCTACCAGATGGGCCCTTAATTGAGTGACAAGGGTCCTCATGAGGGACATCAAGAGGGGAAGACAGGGGGGGAGGACATGTGCCTACTTGGGTAGAGAGTGGAGAGACGTGGTCATGAGCCAAGCACGGCCTGGAGCCCCCAGGAGCTGCAGGATGCAGGCGGGGTCCTCCCCAAGAGCCTTAGGCAGGAACTCAGCCCCACCTTCAGGGCCGCATGACTGAGTGTGTTGCTGGCCCCAGGTTCCGGCTGGTCACAGCTGCCATGGGAAGCTCAGACACTACCAAACCCACCAGAAGTCACAGTGGCCCTGCACCCAGGGCATTGGGGAAGGCTGGTGCCAGGGGTCACAGGACTGGTGTCAGCCCAGCGGGAATCTGAGGAGCAGAGAGGCTGAAGAGTCAGGGTCCTTCTGCTGCTCTGGGCTTTTCCCAGGGAGGGGAGGTGACTTCCCACAGCCCCCAAGTATCAGTCCGTTTCCTCCCATGACAGCATGCAGCCTCAGCACAGGGTTCCACAAGGACTGAAAGCTGTTGCTACTAACGTCCACAGCAATCCCTCACTGAGCACTTAAGTAGAATGGGAGTTGCACGAGAATGTCCGCACATGCATTTGCCCCTCTTGGTGCAGGGCGTTACTGTGCCTGTTTCACAGATAAGGAAACTGAGCCTCACTAGAGGCAGGATTCCAGATCTGACCCCAGGTCTCTGGTTCCAAAACCCTGCTCTTCCCTTTCCAGCATTTGGGGAGTAGCAGGCGGTGTGGTTTTCAGGACAAGTCCCTGAAACCAAACCAGGCGGCAGCCTGCGAAGGGTTCCCAGGGTTCCTAAAGACTGTGCAAAAAAAATCCCATGATGGCTGCTGAGCTCTGTAGCAATTTCCCCAAGATCTTCTGGGTTACATCCTAAGACCTGAAAACTCTGACTCGACTCCCTCACCATTCCCAGATGCAGCCTGGCAAGGAAATTTGATGCCCCAAATCCCAGCTAGAAGGTACAGGAGAGCCAGAATACACAGACAGGGAGCCATTCCTGAAGGGTAGAGCTCATGCCAACAGTGGATGGACAGGTGGACGGATAGTTGGGTGAGTGGGTGTGGGTGAGAGGATGGATGGACGGATGGATGGATGGACGGAAGAGTGGATGGGTGGGTGGGTGGATGGATGGATGGATGGATGGATGGATGGAAGGAAAGATGGATGGATAGATGGAAGGATAGGTGGATGGAAGAGTGGATGGGTGGGTGGATGAATGGATATATGGATGGATGGAAGCATGGATGGGTGGGTGGCTCGGTGGATGGGATAGATGAATGGGTAGGTAGATAGATGGGTGGCTGGCTGGTTGCATGGATGACTTAAAGGACAGATGTTGACTAAGTGATGGATGGATGTGCCTTCTAGCCAGGATGAGTCACAAGATGGTTGGATGAGTACCTGGATGGAAGGAAGGAATAAAGAAAGGGTAGGAGGAGGAAGGAAGGAAGGTGTAACACCATCTGCTGCCACGCTTTGCAAAAACAACCCAAAACATCTCCTGGTTACCCTAGATTTAAAAGCAAGACAGGGTAGCCAGGAGAGCTCCTTGGAGAAGGTGGGCCTTGTAATGTCTCCCGAAAGCCAGGCACAGGCGGGCTGGGTAGAGAGGGAAGGTACGACGGGAGCCTGTCTTCTTTCTGCAGGGCTCCTTGGTGTTTTCATCATCTCCCACTATGTTCACCGGTGAAGTCCAGAGTTTTCCTTCCACAACTGCTTCAACAAATTTGACACCAATGCATTAAGATGGGTTGGAAACCATAATCTGGAGCTTATATATCCTTTATGTATATCTTCACATGTGGTAGTACATGTTTTTAAATGCTCTAATCGTTCACCTATGATTTTCTTCAAAGAATGTACATCTAAAATCATGTATTTAGAAAAGTTACCTTTATCCGTTAGCCAATTTAAGCTTGTATCAGTGTGTGTGTCTGGGAGGGCAGGACTTGATACGATGACCCTGTATTGATAAGGCTAATTTCCTCCCACACACCTCCACTCCCAGGCCCCTATATCTTGCTCAAATCTATTTTGTATACACATAAAATGTATTTATCAATATTGTTCAGTTTCTTCCCCCCTGGAATGAAATGCAAATTGCATTTCATGCATAATGCAAATCCTCCAATCCACACAAATCAAATGGAAAGGATCCTCAGTCGGGTGACTCACTGGTTCCTCTACAAAGTCAGAAGACACCCAGACCACACTGGCAGGGACCCTGCCCTGGGCACAGACCCTGCACCTGCTCTGCTCCTGGGCACCCGGGATAAAGGCCGTTCAAGGGTGTTTCTGTCCTTTTCTTGCTACTCAACCTGGTGTCTCCGGCAATTTGTGCAGGAGCCTGATTCCTGAGCCACCATAATTGAATAATCAATTGCCTCTTCCTTAATAACTGAATTTATTAAACGCAGGATATATACAGCTGATCATTCAAGGAACTAATTTGCAAGTCAGAGCTTTTGAAAGATTGTTTAAAGAGAAGAACCGTATGTTTCATAAATCTGGGACGATGGAGGGAAGGAGAAGAAATAAATTCCCATGGTGTGATTTGCATTCAGTAAATAGAATTCATGCCCTGGCCACGCAGGCAGTGGTGGGCTAATGGCACATTTACTAATGAGGCAACGTAACCCACCCGGCCAACAGCTGAGCATGACACATTTGTGACTGTCACGTGCCCTGGGCTGCCTTGGAAGACAGTCTCCTCCCATGGAGGGATCTCCAAAGTCCACCCCCGATCACCTCCATGAAAGGAGTCACCAGGCCTCCAGCCTCAGCAGACTGGATCACATGCCTGCCTGTAAAACATCAGGTGACATTTGCCAAGTACACACGATGATAAGAGGACAAAATGCAAGAGAATTCCCACCACCCGCCACGGTATCCAGCACACACAGAGACGGGCTAGGACTCGACTCTGCAGAACAGCTTTTCCCCAGTGAGTATCTCTAAGGGTAGAATAATACACAGAGGCCCTTGTCAAGTGAGCTTGGGAACACCGGTGAAGGTTCATGAAAGTCTGCACACGGACTCGTCCCAGCCTTTAAAGGCTGCTGTGCAAGCTGAGGTCATGGGGTCCCTCCCCAGCCCCTCCTTAGCCCCTTCCCCCAAACCCACTAGCAGACCCCAGACCCGCCGTTCCTCAGAACTCCACTCGAGAAATGACGCTGAGGGAAAGGGGAGCCACCGGGAGCTGGGCGGCCTTCCCCGGAGCCTGCAGGGAGGGCCGAGGAGCCAGGGCCACTGACCGGGGAATTTGCATGGTGAGAATCAACGCTGCATCCAAACCCACCGCTGCTCTCCAGGACAGAGGCGTCCACGGAGGCGTCATGTCAGAAGGCCGTGTGCCCAGCAGGCCCAGCCCCCGGGCTCAGGCTCAGGATCCACCCAGACAACTGGGACCCTCGGTCAGCTCCAAGGCCAGCGTATCTGCAGAGGAAGGACCCTGGCCATCCCTGGCCGGCCATCAGTGCGGGGTCCTCTCCTGCTCTGGCTGCCCCTCCTCACACCAGCAGGAGCAGAGGTGCCCCCACACCCAGGGTTCTCCCTGGTGCGCTGAGCAGGGAAAGGACCAGGCGCGGGTGGCTCCTCCTGTCACATCCGCTTCTCCTGGGCGGAAGCCAGAGGTGGTGGTGATGTCCCCACAGATGTGGGAACTTCTCTTGTTCCTAGAAGTCCTCAACCCCTGCCATCAGCAGCCAGGGCCACCAGGGGAGCCTTGGTGTGAAAGCCCAGGTTTGGAGTCAGCCGCTGGGAGAGGGACGTGCTCGCCCCACGCCACCCTCAGCCAGCGCCCAGGTCGGGCTGTGAAGGGCAGAGACGCCCCACAGCCAGGGCTCACAGGGGAAGGAGGCACAAGATGGGCGGGGCCACGGCCACCTCCTCACCTGCTACAGGGACAGCAAAGCGCACCCAGGCTGGGGGCTCGAGGTGCCCTGGGCCGCGGGAGGGGCTCGCCCAGCGCAGCGCATCAGGAAGCTCACCTGCCTGGGTCTCCAGGCGCCCTGCAGGCTCAGCCCAGGGGCACCCACACTTGGGAACAAGGCTCTGCAGACAGCCTGAGTCGGGCCGCCCAGGTCAGGACCCGAGTGGAAATGGCGCTCCCTGGACCTTGGCTTCTGTGCGCAAGTGGGGACCAGGCAAGCCTCTGGCACTGAGGGCGGTAACGGGGCCGAGGAGTAGCAGGTGCCCAGGAAACACCTGCCACCCACAGCCACAGCCACCTTCCACCAGGAGTGGCGGGCAAGAGGGGGCCAGGGGCTGGGGGGGCCACAAGAAGAGCTGCGGAGAGGAACACAGCCAACACCGTGACCCCGCAGAAGATGACGCCCTCCCCCATCTCCTGCCTGCTCCACTGGTGCCTCCGGCAGGTGAGCAGAGGCCTCCCAGGGTAGGAGGCTGGTAGGGCGGGGAACCAAGGGCAGCTGCAGAGCCAGCCTGTCCACTTCTCTCCTGTCACCTCCTCCTCCAGCCGATAAACCCAAAGCGCAGGGTGAACCCTGAGAGGAGGCCACGCCTGTCCCTGTCCCTGTCCCAAGGCACCACCTGCTCTGGCAGACCAGCTCCCTGCTCTCCCGTAGGCAGGCCCCATGTTCCCCCCGCCCGCCATGTCTGCCTGTCTGGGCGCTGCAGCTGCTGTCCTTTCCGGCCACCCCGCGGCGCCCTGCGGCACCCCTGTGGTGGTGCCCGGTGGCTCCTCCAGCTCCAGCACCCAGGCTACCTTTGCCTCAGAGGTTTCTGGGTACTAGTGCCTCATCCCCCACCCCGAGCTGGAGGGCACTGTCTGTTTCTGATTCAACTCTGGTCCCCTGGTGCCCAGCACGGAGCTGCAGCAACACTGTTCAGTGCACGGAGCCCAGGGGAGCGGGGACAGGGGGAAGGAAGGTCCCCTCCATCGCCCTGCCCAATCGCGTGGCTGGAACTTTCCGTACACATGGCATTTTGTTGCGGGTTTCTTTTCAATTGAATTGGTTGTCAACTTTCAAAACCAGGAGACTTCCCTATAATCCAGACCTCCAGAGTCTAGAAAAGTCAAAAGATCTGGAACCCCGGGTCATGTTCCCGCCCAGGCAGCCCTGGCTGGAGCCAGGCAGGCACACGCGGCTGCAGTCTCCTGCCGCCCCCCTCCACATGCTCCGTTTCTCCCCTGAGCCCAGGGCCCCCTGGAACCTGATGGGATCTGAGTGTGCAGCCCCCACAACAGTCAGACATGCCCTGGGAGGGCCCCTCAGCCATGCCTGGCCACACCCCAAAGCAGCTGCCCAGACCTGTGGCTGTGGCACCTGGCAGGCCAGGCCCTGCAGTGGACGGAAGGCACAGCACACCTGGAGCAGAGAGGGGACGGGGACAGGTGGCCTCCACCCACACACACTCACCTCTCATGCACACACACCCACATTCACACGCACGCGCACGGAAGCACTTGCACAGCATGCTCACTCACACGCTCTCACACATCCTTCTGTGTGCTGCTCCCTGTCACTCACACGTGGCCTGCAGTGGCAGTCCAGGGCCTGTGCCTGGACATCTGGTGGTGCTGGGGACTCAGGAGGCCAGAGAGGGCACCAGCGGGCTGTCCCTGCCACTCCACTTGTGGCCTGGCTCCAGCACCAGCTCCTGGGCCACATCCCAGGCACTAGGTGCACCTGCTCCAAGAAGCAAAGCTCTCAGGCCCGGCTACCAGGGCCAGCAGCTGCCGCAGCTCAGGGACCCAGGACAGGGCTCTGCGGGAGAGCGGGCCGCTCCGCCCCAGCACTGCCTCAGGCTCTGCAGGGCAGGGCACCTGTCACCATGGAGCGCGGCCCAAGACCAGTCTCACACCCCAGAGCCCCTGCCAGCCCCTCCTGAGGCTCCCGCCCATCGTCAATGGGTCCCGGACCCTCCTCACACACTGCTGTGCAGGAGGTACTGAAATCCTGGGGCTGCAGGAGGCCGGGGTCCTCCTTTCCAGAGGCTGGTCTCTCAGCCTCCAGGCCCAGGAAAGCTGTGGCTGGGCGGGGAAGCCGGCAGGGTCTCTGCGCCATTCCGTGGGCCGAGTCCAGGCAGCGCAGGCCACGGGGGTCTCATCAGCTGGGCACCCTCTGGGAAACAGGAGGTTAGAAGCCGGGGAGGCCGGGAAGCTTCCGCTCGGCTGTTTCAAACTGCTCAACATGACGAAGCAACTGCTTCGGCTCCCGCCCAGGAATGCCTGCTGGAGACCCCGTCTGTGGGGGCCTTCAGGGGCTGTGCTGGGGACCCCAGAGCCTGGCAGCTGCTCTCGGTGCAGCCCGCCCCGTGCCCTGCCTGCCTGCTGGCCCTTCCTCCCCACCCCTCCTATCCAAAGGTCTGTCCCCAGACACATGGGCCTCTCAGCTCCACCGCCTCAGTGTCCTACCGCAGGGCCTTTGCTGGGGCCTGCGGGACCTGTGCCCAGGGGCCTCCCCTTCCCTCGCCAACCTCAGCCTCTCCTGCACCCCCTGAACCCTGCAAGTACCAGGGGCCCTCACATGACAGGGGCTCAACTCTGGAAGGTGGCTCAGGCCAAAGATGAGAACCCCTGTGGGAGAAGAAAGTGGCAGCCCAAGCCTGTTCTGGTCCCTGCAGCCCCAGGAGATGACCAGCATGGTGGCCTCCAGGGACCTGGCCCACAGTCAGGCTGGCTGAGCTCTGCTGGCGTGATGAGGCTCTGCCCCCGGGTCCCCAAGGCCACTGGCCCCTTCCTCCTTGCCACCTGAGCCGATGCTGTCCCGGAAGGAACACTGGCCTTCACACACTCAACCCGCTGAGGCTGTCCACGTGACGGGGTGCTCACCAATAACACACGGGCAGAGGCCACTGGGGCTTCCGGAACAGCTTCAGCAAAGGCCCAGATCCCAGCGGAGTCTCTCCGCGTCCCCTCCTTGCTGCCTGGAATGTCAATGTGACGCCTGGAGGTATGGCAGCCATCGTGCGACCCTAGGAATGGAAGCCACATGCCGAGGACAGCAGAGCAGCCTGGGACGGAGGCCACCTGCTAGCACCCATTGGCTTGTCCCCCCATACTTAGTGCTAGACAAACGCATTCCAGCGGGTGAACCCCGGAGGCCAGCTGCCACGCGGAGCAAGGGCTGATCCAGTCAGGCTGACAGGAGGCGGGCACGCGGGGTGTCCCACACTCCTCCACGTTGCTCAGGCAGGCCCCCGGCTGCCCACCAGGGCCCTGCGGATGCTACAAGCCCTTTACAGAAAAGGACCCCGAGGGCGGGGTGCGCCATGGAACCACGCGGGCGTCGGGGGAAGGCGAATCCTGGCGTCTCCCGTGGGGCTGGGACAACGGCGAGTCCTGAGATCAGCAGGTAACAGACTGTAGACGCTGTGCCCAGGGCCACGACGGGAGCTGGGAACTACCCACAGAGGCCGGTGCGGCTCCTGCCCACGCTGTTCGGTGAGAAGTGTGATCGTTACTTTAAGCGTGTCTAAGAAAACACTGAACACATATAAAAACATTTCAAACGTTCTCCCTATTAAAATGTTATGATGGCTCCTGTCTCCAGAGTGAATCTCTTCTGCAGCAGAGTCCAGAGACAGAACGGGGCTCAGAGCTGCCGAGACCCCGGCTCCAGCCACGCTGAAGCTGCACATCCGCCCCTGAAATTTCCTCTGTGTACCTTTTTTTTCTTACTTTAGTTTGAACTGAACTGCAAAGGAAAGGCTACTGCCCTACTGCACCCATCGTACAGACAAGGAGACTGGGGTCCAACCAGGTCTGTCTACCCTGCGACTCAGCCTTTCGGCGTCAGGCAGAGTCAGGGATTCCGCACTCCTTACTCCCGCTCCAGCACCCTCCCGGGATCCCATGCCGCAGGGGCAGCTGGCACCCGCCCACGGCCAGCCTGCTCTGCTGCCCTGGCACTCCAGGCAACGGGGCCTGAGTAAAAGGCCTCACTCTGCTTTCCGCAGAAGCCTGGCCCTTCTATTCAGCAGCGGAGCAGAGGGGAACCCAGTGTTCTTGGCAGACCCTGGCCGGTCCTGGGCCGCCCGCCACCTCCCCCTCCCTCCATGCCCCAGACCTCGCCCCTGGGCGCCCGGGAAGCCCCTTTCCACCTCACACCCAGACATCTGCGGCATCTGCCTCTCGCCTGGGAGACCTGCAGAACATCAGGGGACGAGCGGAAGATAATTATTCCACAGGATCCAAAGATACATCTTGGGGACATGAATCTCCGGCAGTCTCTATGGAAACCAGGGGAACGCATGTTGTTTTTATTAATGCTCTCAACCAACGTCTCTGGAACGAGCCGCTCGCAGGAAACCACACCAGAGCGCCTGGGCGTCCGCTGCAGACCCGAGGGGCTCTTTAATCGACGGACAGAACAGCCAACAGCAGAGACCCGCGAGGGGCCTGGTGGCCCGGGATGCTGGCTGAGGCAGGACCCACCCCTACTTCAGGGCTCCTCACAGATGCAGGGCGGACTCACGGCTCCTGCTGGAGGAGCCTCAGGGCAGTCGCAGGACGGGTCGCCCCGCCTCCCGCCTCCTGTCCTCTCCTGCAGTAGATTAGAGCAGTCTCTGCCTCCTGGGTGCCTCGGCCTGGTGACACGGGCAGCCCAAGTCAGGGACCCGGGCGCGGCAAGCTCTCAGGAATGGAGGCCGTGCAAGTCAAAAGTGGCTCCATATGCCTCGTCCTTCCTCCTCTGAGAGGCGAAGGCTGTATCTAGGCTGTCTAGGCCAGCTCTGTGACAGCTGACCACAGGACACAGGGACGCACACCATTTCTGTTCCTGCAAGTCGGCAGCTTCCTCTTGGGGTGGGTGGAGCCCCAGCTCCTGAGACTGTCATGCTGTGAGGGCAGCAAAGCCACATGAGGAGGCCACATGGAGAGTGACACCTGTGGCCTCCAGCTGTCCCAGCTGAGCCGTCAGAGGACTCAGCCCCAGCCCACACTTAACAGAGCCAAGCAAGAGCCACACAGTCAGGGGTAATCAACCCACAAGACCATGAGGGATAATAATAAAAGATGATTTTAAGCCAATGACATTTGGAGATATTTGTTACTGCACCGTTACCCAGATATCCTGACTGATATACCCTGCATAATCCCACATACCACTGCCACACTGGTTATGATAAAAATTAAGGGGTCGGCAACATTTCAGAGGACACAGCTAAGGCCCATCAAGTCGTCATTGCTGTCCCAGGCATGGCTCTCAGGGGAGACTGCTTCATGCCCAGGCCTGGCAGAGGCCACTTCTCTAACCAGCACAGGAGTGGTATCCTCCACCTCTGCCACGCCCACCTCTCTAAGGAGATGAGCTGCTTTGCAAAAGTTCAATGGAAGTGAGGGCATCCAGTATCACAAATATATGAAGTAGGTGCGCAACTGGAAAGGCGGAGAAAGTAGGCCAAGGACAGGCCTTTAAAAAAATGGACTAGTGGAGCCAGGCACAGTGGGACACTACCATAATCCCAGACTCTGCAGCCCAGGAAGGAAGGTGGCAAGTTCAAGGTCAGCCTCAGCAACTTAGTGAGACCCTGTCTCAAAGTAAATGGTCATAAAACATAAAAAGGGCTGGGGACGTAGCTCAGTGGTCAAGTGCCCCTGAGTTCATTCCCCAGTATCACTGATGATAACAAATAATAATAACAACCAACAAATTAAAACATAAAATAAAAGCGAACTTATCAAATCCTGTCCTTCCACAGCCAAGACAAGCCAGGCACCCACCAAGGTCCTGTAGCCAGTGGTGCCGATGCCTCCTGCCACGTGTGTCTCATGTTCACGTGACGGACACATCCTGGATGCCATCTCCAGTCCTCAAAACCCATCAGGAAAGGCCATCACCCTCCTTTTCACAGAAGAGAACCCGGAGGCCCAGAGAGGTTAGGTAACTTGCCCTAAGTCGCAGAGTCAGGACACACCCCTGGGGCCATCACCCAGCCCCTGCCCCACTCCACTCTGCACCAGGCCAGGAGGGGCTGAAGCTGCGTCCTCTGTTTTACGACGCTGTTTGCCATTGACCAAACAACCAGGGTCAAAGCAATGTCATGCTTCAGATTTTTAAAGGCACGTCTGGGTACACGCGCTGCGTTGCTGATTCAGCCCAGTCACTCTCCCTTCTAAGCATCCTCTGCACACCAGGAGTGGATCTCGCCACCAGACTCCGGGAGGCCCAGAGCAACTGAGAGCGCGAGCCAGCCCCAAAGTCCATCCTCCCCGTCAGCCACACCGGGCCAGGTCACAGAGCCACCCGCTTCTGTGTTCGGGACACACTGCTGTCCACACGGGGCACCTGATGGCCAGGGCTGTGTGAGCACCCGGTCAGGGAGGCTCTGTGCCGCCCTGGCTCGACGCCCCGCTGGACCACACAGGGCTCTGCCTTCGCTTGCTCTGTACACACTTCCTGGCTCAAGCTCCCCAGGCCCCTGGGGAAGGCCACCCTGGAAATGGGGCAGGCCCTCCAGCTGGGGCATCCGGGAAGGCTCCCTGGAGGAGGCAGCTGGTAGGCAGAGCCTGGGAGAGTGGGAGGAGCCTGCTGTGGGGACAGCAGGGAGAGTGGACAACCCTAGAGAGAGAAGCCTCACCCATCGCTGGCCACAGTGTCCACGCCACGAGCTAATGGCATGTCAGGAGACGCTTGCGGGGGCCTTGGATACAGATTCGGGGCCGTGGGCTTTCCGTGCCCACCTGCTGCTCCCCACATCCCCTGCTGGATTCGAGCACCAGAGGCCCTCAGCCACCTGTGGACACCAACCCTGTCCCTGGGCACAGACACTTGGCTTAGAGCCACGGTGAGATCTGGGGATTCGGCTGGGCCATTAGCAAGATGCTCCCTGACGCCCCGAAGAGGCCCAGAGGTGTCCTGCCAGAGCACCAAGGGGAGCCAGGACCAGCAGGGACAGGCACAGCCTCCAGCCTCTGACCCTGGCGCCCACAGAGCAGACCCCAGGCAGGGCCACTGAGGGGAGCTGTGGGACGGGGGACCGGGTTCCAGCGCCCGGGCTGGGAGGGTCGGCTGGGCGGTGCTCCTGGTGCTCAGCGCCCTGCTGAGGCGCTACCGTGCTTGCCGAGGACGGGAGCCACGCAGCGTGGGCTGTGGCTGGGCTGCCCAGAGCCCTGTGAGGGGAGCTTCGGGGGTCTGCACACCTGGGCTCTCTGGGCTGTGTCACTGGGAGCCACCACTTTCCCGTCCAGGGCATATTTGGAGACAGAGAACCCCTGACCAATCTCAGGTCACGGGATGCAGACCAAAAGCAAACCTGGCAGCCCCTCAGCCCCTGCCAGGCTCTGGTGGTCCCATAGAGAGCAACTGGGCCTACTGGGCGGGTGGCCGCTCCAGAAGCTGGACACAGGGCAGCACATCCACTGCCACTGGCCAGGCACAGTGCAGACGCAGAGGGGCCTGGCCTCAAGGTGGCACCCCGCACGCCCTCAGAAGTCAGGAAGGAGGCCACCTCGCTCCCTGCTCACCATCTGAATCTCACTTTCCTCATCTGTAAAATGGGAACAATCCCAGCCCCTAGGGTTGCGGGGAAAGTGACTAAGTTCACTCCCACCTCACCCTAGCCTGGCACCTGACCTGCAAGCCCAGGTGAGCATCCCAGGGTGGGGGGGTCAGGGTCCAGTCCCAGGTGAGCATCCCAGGGGGCCAGGGTCCAGTCCCAGGTGAGCATCCCGGGGTGGGGGGGTCAGGGTCCAGTCCCAAGTGAGCATCCCAGGGGGCCAGGGTCCAGTCCCAGGTGAGCATCCCGGGGTGGGGGGGTCAGGGTCCAGTCCCAGGTGAGCATCCCGGGGGGTCAGGGCACACTGCTGGCACACCAGGGCCTGCCAGGCCTGTGGCCTCCTCTCTGTGCCCCTCACGGTCTGCAGGCCCACCCGGAGGCAGCACACAGTGGGCCCGGCTCTCCTCGGAGGCGCTGACTCTCCTTCCACTCCGGCTGCACAGCTGCTGTAACCTGGTTAAGAAAGGGGCCCTGCTCCCCACCTCGCTCCTGGGCCGCTGAGCACCAGGTGGGGTGGCGGGGTGAGGGCGAAGCTCCATTGCAAGGGAGAAGCTTCTGGCTCCTGTGAGCTCTGGAAAGGAGAGGAGGCCCAGCCGCCTCTGCCCCCAGACCCCACCAGCTCCAGGACGGCCCGCGCCCTCTGTCCCCATCCACACTGCGGGCCTAAGCTCCCTGGGCCAGGCACACAGACAGGGCCGCTTCCCCACCCCCAGTTCCCACCTAGCTGGCCAAGGAGGGCCCAAGGCCTTAAGGCCAGGCCGCCCTGCATGTACTAAAGCCCAGGGTGCCCTCACCGCAGTCCAGACCCTCCCAGAACAAAACCCGACAGGGAGGCTGTTTGGGCCTCCGTGCCACCTCCTAACTGTCCAGAGAGGATTCCCCAGGACAGCGGGTGGAGGGGTGTCGGACAGCATGGTCTGCATGCGGGCCTCCTGCTCCAGCGGGGGTGCGGCCACAGCCCAGCCCGCGGGGCCGGCTCCTGCCCTGCTCTTCACCACCCTGGGAAGACAGGGGCCCTGAAGGTGTGGCAGGCTGCGGCGCCCACTTAGTACGCAGCCCACGGTGGGGGGCAGGCCTCCACTCCCCAGGAGCCACATCACCTCAGGCGGCAGTGCAGACGGCGGCCCTGGCCAGGGGACCCAGGCCCTGGAGCCCGGCTCGGGAATCAGCAGAGCAGCTTCACAGATCCAAAGCCACGCGGCCACAGTGAGAGTAGAAAGTCTCAGCCCAACTCTTCAGGCCGAGGGGCCCAGGCGGCCGTGCTGGGGTGCAGCCACAGAGCTGGCCACTGCTGGAGGTCAGGAGGAGGTGGTGGCTCCTGCCCGCTGCCCCTTCCCTTGCTCAGAAGTAGGCGGCAGGGGCTGGCTCTCCCTCCTGCTCAAGAGGGACAGACCGGGAGATCCGAGGCAGAGGGAGGGGGTCTCAGCCAAGCAGGAAGGACAACTCCGCCAGAAAAGGGCACACGCCTCCCTCCAGGCTGCGGGTCCCAGGCCCACCAGACCCCCCACCGCCAGGCCTGCCAGGACCCCGGGGAAAGTGGGCACACAAAGACCACCGCAGTGGCCGGACTCTGCTGGTCTGGAGAACCTGGCCCAGCAGGTCCAAAGGAGGCCTGAGCGGGGCCAGCATCTGGGAGCCCAGAAGCCAGGAGGTGCCTCCCTGACTGACGGGAGGCCCCTGCGCCTCAGGGGTCTGTGTAGACGGTGAGGTCTGTGTAGACGCCTGCCCCGCCTCTGGGAGTCTGGAGGTTTGGCACGGACCCTCCAAGGTGCCCAGGGGACCAGCCCCAGTGAACGCCCTGGACACAGAGTCCCTCCTGGGCTCCCTGGTTGGCACTGCCACACATGCTGCCAGGGCTCCTTGCTGGGGAGTCAAGCGCGTCCCCAGCCTCCACCAGGAGGGGCTCTGGACACCCGCCTGGGCTCCTGGACATGGCCCCACGCAACTCCTGCTGCTGGTTCTGCTTTGCATCTTCCCCCTGGGACAGTCGTAGCCTTGGTGCATCTGTGTGTATCTCGTACGTCCCAGAGAATCATCAAGCCTGGGGTGGTCTTGGGGACCCTGGCACAGGGGCAAACCATACCGCTTTCCCAGAACCTCAGTCCTCCGTGGTCTGGTGGGGCGGAGGCAGCCTAGGTCTGCCTGCCATCCAAGACCTACCCCCAACATCCAGCTCCAGAAGGTCTCATCCAACAAACGTGAGCACACTTGGAGGGGACCCCACACCTCTCACAGAGAAAGAAGACCCACAGGAACAATGCCCAGGGCCAGAGCTCCGGGCGCTCCCAGGGGAACCACAACCCATGGCCACTCAGAGGACCAGGGCTGGCCACTTCTGAAACCCACCAGCCACACAGCTGCCTGCCTGCTGCTGGACTCTGCTCCATCCCCTCTGGCCAACACTGTCCATGTGCCCCAACCGAGTGACCATGGGATGACTTGGGGACCATCAGGCATGGTCCCTGCCCACTGGGCATGGCATGCGGTGGGTACACAGACACTTTGAAGCTAACTCTGGTACTGGACCCACTAGGCATCCACTCAGACCGAGGGGAAATGCAGGCAGTGGGGTGCGTCATCCTGGAGGGGGCTACAGAAAGGGGAGCCAAGTGACGTCAGAACCAGACAGGAAGGGTGCACGGGCAGGGAGAGCGGGAGGTTGCTCCAGAAGATGGGTGGGGAAGGGGGCACCAACACAACGGACCTGCCGGGTGGGCCGGGGAGCAAGGACCCCAACAGCACAACACGGAGCCACCCACAGGCAGGCACTCACCCATCAGACTGTCCCAGGATCCCTGACCGTACAGCACAGTGAGCGAGGGTCACATCCTCACGGCACAGCACCCAGCCACAGAACGGTATGCTCTGCCCTGGCCACACACCTGCTGCACGTCCAGCCCAGGAGCTGTGTGCTCAGAGGGGTGTCCACGAGCATGAGTGGAGATGAAGACCCAGGGGCCGGCAAGCGCAGCGTCAGCCCGGAGAGTTCCGTAGCTTCTACCCATCCCAGTTCTCACAGAGAATGGCTCCCCAGCCAGCCCGCACACCAGGTGAGTGTGAGGCGGTCACCGGTGTCTCCAGGCCTGGCCCAGAGTCGCTCAGGAGAAGGGCACTGAGTGACGAGGACAGGGACAGAAGCCAGCCCCTCACTCCCGTTTCAGAAGGAAGGGGGCCCAACTGGGACCACAGCAACCAGGGTCCAAAGCAGGACAGAGAGCAGCAAGCAAGGCCTGGGGCTGGGAAGCCATGACCTACAAAGGGGGTGCTAGGTCCGGCCCCACGGGTCTGCTTCCAGACACCTCCCAGCAGGACGGGACAACCGGAAGGAGTCAGAGGCCGACAGGAGCCCTGGGGAGCGGAGGACAGCGGAGTCGGCATGCAGGTGAGCTGAGGATCTTCCTAGCAGCAGCGTCTGTGGGGACCTCCCTGTGCCGGCTGGTGGTGCCTCCTGGTTTCCAGCGCCCTGGCCCCAAGCCATCCCAATCCAGCCCACAGAGGCCACCAACTACTGGGCTGCAGATGCAGCAGATAAAAATACAGCAGCACAGTTATATTTGAATTTCAGATAAACAACAAATTATTCAGGATTTTTTAGTATAAGTACATCCCATGTGATATTTGAATTTGAATTTCAAATAAAACAATGAATCATTTTTAGGATATGTCCCATGCGCTATGTGAATCCGAAGTTCAAGTAAACAATGAATCATCCCTTAGTATAAGTCTGTCCCTAGGTAATATTTGGCTTTATTTTTGTTTTGTTTTGTCTTGTTTTGGTGGTGGTGCTGGGGAATATGGAACCCAGGGCCATGCGTGCCAGGCAAATGCCCCAGGCCTGAGTCCCATCCCCAGCCCCACGGGTAATATTTGGGTCGTGCTTATTCTAAAAAATATTCATGATCTATGTGAAACTCGAGTTTCTCTCAGCATCCTGCATGTCATCTGGCAACCACAACAGCAGGTCTGGCTGGGTGTGAACACACGCCCTCCGCTGCCAGACCGTCCACAGCGGGGCTCGGCATGGGCGGCAGGCGGCCGGGTCTCCAGGCAGTCGCTGCCACGCTCACCGCCCGTCAGGGAGAAGCTCATCAGCCACAGCACCAGGGTCCTGACAGGACCCTGAAGCCACCAGAGGTCCCTGCCCAGGAGCAAGCGCAGGCCCCGCCCTGGGGTGGCCAGGCCCCAGGACCCCGGAGATTCCAGCCATCGCGGAGCCGACCTCGGCAGCTCGGAGAGACGTTACGGCAGAATCAGGAGCATGATCACTTCTAATCACACACTGCGGCCAGGCTCCATGACAGATCAGAGTTCGTCTTCACTCCGAGTGACACCCAGGCGGCGCCACGTCAGGAATCACACAAACCACCAATCCCCAGGAAGGGCTCTTCCAGGTGAGGGGACAGTGAGGCGCTCCTCACAGGCGCCAGGCCTGGCTAGCCTGCCGCTCAGGCCGCTCCTCTCGCCCTTTCCTCCAGAGCAGCGGAAGCACCGTGCCCGTCAGGCCCGGGGCCCACGCTCCAGAGGACCGTCCACACAGTCCCTTGGCACCACCCGGCCGGTGCCTGCCCTGCCGTCTCTCTCAGCTCTTACAAGGAGCTCACCACGATGCCACTCCTCAGGGACATCACCTGCAGGGCTGGGTCACCATGGTCCTGGGCACGGAGGCCCAGGCCACTCGTCCTTTCCCCGCCTTGGAAGGGCTGGAGCTGAAATGAGAAGCTGCATCTCTAGGAAACCCGAATCCCTTGCTGTGACAGTGAGCCAGGGTCCTGAGGAGGAGGCCACCATGGAACCTGGGCACGGGCTTGCAGAGGCAGCAGATCCCGGCCCTTCCAGGAGCAACGCCCTCCTCCCTGGAACAGCGAGGACAGGTGAGCAGGACAGGTGAGCCCTGGGCCTCCCCTCTTTGACAAATTCCTGAGCTTTTATCTTCAAAGACAAAGAAATCAAAGCGTCCCTTCTCTTCCACTCCCTTCCCCGACATGGGGCAGGGCGGGACCACGGGCCTCCTCAGGGATTTTCAGCCAGGCCTCTAAGACGGGCACACACAGGGCTCCCGGGGACAACAGAGCACTGGCCACTGCTCCAAGGGGGCTGCTGCTCCAAGCTGGCCCTTCCCAGAGCAGGTGCGGCAATGACCACAGCACCCAGGGGAGGATCAGCAGATCCCAGAGACGCCGAAGCCTCCAGGAGGCCCTAATGGAGGGAGCCGGGCCGTGGCGGGGCCCCGAGGGCTCGCGTCAGGTGTGCAGTGCCAGCAGAGGCCCCGATGCTTCCTGAGGGCCGTCTGGGCGCTCACGCCGCCACCCTGCCCAGGTCCTCCATGCAGGGCCCTGTGTCCTCAGGCGTCCCTGCAAGTGAGAAAGGGAAGCCCCTCATATGGATGGCAGCGTGGGGACTCTCGGAGCGTGGCGGGCAGAGCAACAGAAAGGAGGATGGACGGGGCTTCAAAGCCTCTGGTGAGCAAGGGGAGAGCCACAGGATGGGGAGTGGGATGGGGAGCTGGGGAGCAGGGGCGAGGACGCGGCCTGGGCAGTCCTCCCCGCAGGGCAGCCACCTAACAGGAGCAGCGAGAGCACTCGACGTCTCACGAGAGTCGACTCGGCCGGGTCTGTTTCCACACCTGGCGAGGAATGCCCATGACACCTAGCGCCCAGGGACCCCCGAGCCCACAACAAGGCTCCCTCCAGCTCCACAGCCTCTTCTAATTAAGTCTGATTAAGTCAGTCTTTCCTCAAACGCCAGCCTCCCGGATTAACAAGGTCACCGTCCATGCGCTTGAGCACATCAGGCGCAGTCGCGTGACAGCAGCCTCATTTTGCCCCCGTAAACGCAGCCTCTCCGTCCCCACCACAGGCCTCGTGGGGGTTTCCTCTCCCTGGGGCAGCAGAAGGCACAGCTTCGACTCACGTCCCAGGTGACAGCCAGCCAACCAGTCGTGCCCTGGTCCACGGACTAGAACGCCCGTCTCCGCACCACACCTTCCTCTTGCTTGGACCCCAATTCAGAACCAAAGAAAAGGAAACCCATTTTGGAGGGATCATGGTAACCTCCTAAGAAATGCCACCTGACCAAACATCCCCAACAAGGCGTGAGGACAAAGCGGGGGCTCGTCATTCTGCGTCCCACGGAGCTTTCTGTACGTGAGCTTCTGTTACTCAGCACCGCCAAGGTGGGAGGACTATTCCCACTCCACCGGCGGGGTGGCGGGGCTCCGAGGGACGGAGAGGGACAGCTGAGCCCTCAGGGACACGGAGTGCCACCACTCACCCCACTCAAGCACATCTGGGCCACGGCGCACTCTCAGCGCCACTCTGCCTGCCACTCAAAGCTCTGAATGCCAAGGTCAGACCCCAGACCTGTGCCAGGGCCCATCCTGCCTGCCCCTGGCTGCCCCTGGCAGGAGCTGAGTGTGGGTGGCGTCACCTGGCAGGAGCTGAGTGTGGGTGGCGTCACCTGGCAGGAGCTGCTTTGGAAGTCGAGGCGGCCACCAAGAGGGGTCTCTTCTAGAGAAGAGCTCTGTGGCCTCTGCTGTCGAGTGGCTGGAGGACTAAAGCCGTTTTCCTAGTCTCAAGATAAAGACTGTTTGAAGCAGGAATCCCTTTGGATCCCGAGCTTTCTCTGGTGTCGTGAAAAGGCCATCTATTTTTACTGCAATCAGTTCTGTTAAAAGTTGGATTTACTAAAGAGGAAGATGGAAATTGCCGTGTTATCTGTGCTTGTCAGAAACTTCACATTTCTATTTCCGTTCCTGGCTGGACTGGAGGCCCCAAACTCGTCCTGTGCCAGACACTAAAAATAGCTACCATGATGCATGCCAGCCACACAGGCCAGCATCGTGAGCACGGCCGGCCGGGTCGGGGCCCACCACCCATCCAGAGTGAGCCTGGGCCCTGGCCAGGCTGCGTCTCTGGAAAATAAGAAGCGGGCAGCGTCGAGGCCCACAGCACAGTGGTGGGCTATCCCAAGGACACTGCGGACCTCTGAGACCCTCAGGGGCCCCTCTGTCGCTGGCCCCACTCTCACCCCTCACTCACTGCCCTGCTGCCAACAGCTGTTAGGGCTTGTGCCCAGCACCCGCCCTGTCTGGAACTTTCTGTCCTGTGACCTCCATGGGGCTCCTTCCCTCACAGAATTTCTCAAGTCCCCTTTTCAGTGAGACCCCTCAGGCCACCATTTCCAGACCCCTCACAGGCCTCCCCACTACTTCCTACCTTCACTGCACACACACACACGTGTGTCGACCAGCAGGTGTGTGCACACACGTGTACGGACACGGGTGCGTTTGTGTGAAGGCGCATGGCCAGGAGCCTTTTCTCTGCTCCCTCCTCGCCCAGCACAAGGCCTGTGACACACAGGTGACCATGTGTCGAGGACACGTGCAGCCCCGGGCTTGGCCGCACCCACGCGCCTGCTTCCCAGCACTGACAGCATCGCCCACCACAAGCCACCCTCGCACCCAGCCCAGCGGGCAGCTCACCTCTGCAGCACACGGGGGCATCCCACCTGCTCCCGAGCGCCTCTGCCCACTCCTCACATTGGCACCTGTGGACTTGGGGGGCAGCACCTGCACCCCCTCAGGGGCATGGCCTCTCACAGCCACTTGAGCAACCAAAATGGACTTGTCACGTGAGGATGCTACCTGAATATTCGCCACCAGCCTCCCGAGGAAGCTGCCCAGAGGCAGGATCCGGTCACCCCCCGGGCGGCACGCAGCGTCCTGAGAGGCCCCCTGCAGCAATGCCAGGTGCTCCTGAGCCACCACTCAGGCCTCAAGCCAGGGGTGCAGGCCTGGACCTCCTGAGTGACCTTGGGCCAGGGCCACACTCTCTGGGCCTCCCTGCTCATCCGGGAACTTGGGGATCAAGAGCTCCACCCCAGGTTCTGCTCTGAGGATGGCACACGGCACCTGCTGAAGGAGGCCGGACGGCTTCCTCCGCCAGCCGAGAGCACTCCAAACAGCTCTGGCAGCAGGGCCTGTGCTCAGGGCGCCTCTCAGGCAGGGAGGCAGGCCATGCGGAACAGTGAAGGACAGCTGCCCCGCCAGCGCGAAGCCAGACTGCCCCCGGGCCTCGCAGCCCACGTGCCAGCACATCAGCCAACCTCCCTGGCTGTACGGCCATGTCAGCACCCAGAGGTTCCCCAGAGAGGCCACCCTACCAGGTGGCTGGGCAACAGAGTACCCTGGAAGTCCTCGGGCTGCAGCCCTGACGGCACGGGATGTGACCCAACACCGTCTCCCGACAAACAAGACCAGTCAATTGACAATGGCCGTCATGCCCTGGGGAAGCCAGCATCCCGCTTTCTGCAGCAGCAAGACAAGCTCACAGGGACGGAGCCCTTCCCCCACCAGGGCCCAAGAAGGGAACGGGACCAGGGAGGGAACGGCGTCCTGCCTTTGTGATTCTCAGGGCCCTCCTGACGACCCCTCGCTGAGGTGGGTGCTCAGCTCAGGCGGCTCTGCCCAGTTAGCTGTCTGCCCATGGCAAAGGCCAGGATATCACCCATGCCACCAAGGGACCCTAGGACTTCTCTGAGCAGTACTCCACTGTGACAGGATCATCAGGCTCACACCGAGGCTCCTCCTGGCCCCAAACCATCTTGAGCTTGGCAAGCCTGTGCCTGCTGAGGCCCAGGTCCTGGCCCTGGGGTGCAATTAAATACAATCGTGGAGGCTGCTGTGGAGGCTGCAGGGGAGGCCATGGAGCAGGTACTCAGCATGACGCTGTCACAGTTTCACCCCACAGGGCTCCTGTCCCTTCAGTGGCCTCTGCAGGCCACATCCATGGCAGGGTCAGCCCCCCACACCAGCAATCAGGGCTGGCCTACACCTGTCCCTCTCCAGCACATCCCCAGGCTGGGGTGAGCCTCTGCCACACCAGTCCTCCCATAGGCAACTGGGGAAGTCTCCTCTCACCTCCCAGGGAGGGACCAACCTGTCCCCAGCGTGGCCATCCCTGTCAGCAGCAGCGCTTGTGCATGTAGCCACTGCAGTCAGGCCCCAGGGCTCCGCTGACCTGGACTGTAGAAAGCAGAGTGGTGCCTGGCACAGACAGGTGGCTTTGGTTTGATTGTCACCCTGATGCCTCATCACTAATGTCATGGCTCGATCATGTGGCAGCGTCCCAGGGGCAGGGATGACCCGGGGCCTCACCCACCCTGGGTCTTGATCCCGTGCCCAGCCCCGTGGGTGCCTGACAGTTTCCTGGGCGGGACTGAACCAGGCCCCAGGCTCCTGGCAGCAGTGGAAGGGATGCACTCCTGGCGGGGTGGGGGAAGGGCAGGCATCGCACAGCATGGCACCCTCCCCCTGAAATGGCAGCAGCTGGCGCAGTGGGAACCCCACATTATGCAAAGCCCCAGCGCTGGGGCTCCAGTTGAAATGTCGGAGCTGAGCGGGAGTCTAAAGGTCACAGATCATGAGGCTTGGCAGGGAAGCAAATTAAGAGCTCGGGACGGCAACCCTGGGGGGCCGTGGAGATGAAGAAAGAATGACTCGGCCACACCGAGCTGCCTGGGCAGTGCCACGGCAGGGCCAGCAAGCCATGCCCACCCGCTAAACGACCATCTTCCAGTGTCCACGCACGCACCAGGTGGAGGGCACCTGAGAGGAGTCCACGGGGGTTGGGCCCTGAGCTGGCTAGACAGCAGCAGCCTCCCCAGACAGAGGGTGGCCTTGTCACCAGGGTGCTCCCTTCCCTTCCTCCTCAGCCCTCCTGCTAGAGCTGGGCCTCCCCCTGCTCCCCTGGGCTGTCCCCCTGGCCCCACAGTTTTCCCGAAACTCGCCACCTCAGCCCCTCCAGGCCTCTGCACTGAGCCCGGGCACATCCATGGCAACATGAGCTCGGTCCCCCTTCTCCCACCTGACCTTCCTGAGGCCCCCAGGGGCCCGCGTCAGAGAGCAGGTCTGGAGTGGGGCTCGAGCTTCGGCGTCTCTAGCAGCACCTACGCGTCTGCCCCTGGAAACCCAGCCCCTCTGCTGGGCCACTCCTTCCCCGAAAGGCCCCCACCCCACACCCTGCCAGCCTGGACACCTCTGCTCCCCACCCAGGCCAGGGCAGGCACCCTGGTGCCTGAAGTGCCAAGACCACCCCATGATCAAGCTTCCCAGAGGCTTCCCCCACCCAAGAGGAATGCCCCTCTCTCCCCTCTGGGCCCCACTGGACACTGCCTGGCTCCCTTTACAGGATGGTCCACGTCCAGCAGGGTAACTTTGGACCTGTCTCCTCCATCAGGCTTTCTTGGACACCTAGGTGTGTCTCCCAAGCACGATATAAGGATTCCACAGACACTTGCTGGGTGAGCCCACAAAGGAGTAGATGAATGGATGGACTGAGGGGTGGCCAAGTGGGTGGATGTGTGGGAGGGTGGACAGATGAGGAGACACAGGGAGAGAAGGGCAAACAGGGAGGTGGGCAGGTAGGTGGACAGATGGATGGTACAGTCGTGTGTGATGACCGACTTCGCCTGTCAGCTGTGCCATAGGGGGTCAGGTTCTTGGTCGAGCGCCATTCCGCGTGTTTCTGTGAGGACATTTAAGATGGCACTAACAGATCAATCACAGACTGAGTAATCAAATGGCCCTGCATAATGTGGACAGCCTCAGTCCATCAGTTAAAGGCTGAACAGAAGAAAACACGCACCACTCTCCAATTACAAAAGAATTCCCCTGCCGACAGCCTGCCTGCTGGGCCGCCACACTGCCCGGCCCTGCTGACCTTTAGCCTCACGCTGAGCCGGCTTTGCAGGCTTCAGCCTTCCCCGCCCCACCTGCTGTTTCTCTGGAGAATGTGACGGATCTACAGGGTCTGTTTCCTTCGCACACAGGCCTGCAAACACTTCCTGCCCCAAGGGGTCAGAGCCTTGACCACTGGACAGCCGAGAAGCTCTTAGACCACTGTGCAGCCTGCGGGTGACCAGCTGCCCTCTGCACTCTGAGGGTGGTTTGATCAGGACAGCGGGATTCTGAGAAAGGGCCCGAGAGGAGCTTTGAGATGACCGAAGCAGAGGGACCGGCTGCCCCAGCAGGACTTCTCGGAAGCAAGGCCCACTCCGACAGATAGGGCTCTTTCTGGAAAAGTTCCAGAGCCCCTTGGGCAAGGGAGGAGGATAGCTCTCTAGATTCCAAGTCCATGCGGGGCAGAAAGAGAGGCTAACAAGTTGGCACTTAGAACCTTCTGCAGAGGTGATTCCCATCGGGCGTAGGGAACGCCCAGGCCATGGTACTGCAGGATGGGAGAGAGGAAACGGAGGGAGCCGAAGACGAGGCACCCCAGGAGGGGAGGCCCCGACTCCAGACTCTGAGCCGTGCCAGAGAGAAGGGACACTCCCACAGGCAGACTGCGCCTGAGGCCCAGGGGAGTCAACAGGGCAAACGAAAGACGTCACCAGGCCGAGGACCTCCCAGGCAAAGTCACAAAGCAGAGCGACACGGAGCTGCCTCCCTCCAGAGCCCACGCAGGGACGAGGACAGGGCAGCCCAGGCTGCAGGCATATGACATCAGGGGGCACCCCCCGGCTTGGGTGGTGGTCTCGGGTCACATGGGTGGAGGAGCCTGCGTTGTCATGGCTCGTATGGATCTGAAAGGCCCCCAGGGGGCTCAGGTGCTGGACAGAGCAGGGAAGACTGGATTAGGAGAGCTGCAGCCTCTCCAGGGATCAATCCACGTGGATCGATGCTGTGAACGGACTTCTGCGCTGGGTGGCGGTAGACAGGTGGGCGTGGCTGGGGAAGGGGGTCCCTGGGGGCCCTTTACTGTGCCTGTCCCCAGCCCCTCCTCATGCTCGCTCTGCTTTCCAGCAGCCCTGAGCTGAGCCGCTTTCCTCCACCACGTCCTTCACCATGACGTTGGGCCCCACCTGGGGCCTGGACCGTGGGACTGGCCAACCGCGGACTGAGACCGCTGAAATCCCGAGACAAAAGAAGCTTTTCCTCCTCTACGCTGGTCTTGTCCGACATTTCAGTCAGAGCAAGGAAAAGTCAACTAACGCACTCATGAGTAGGCCCAGCGCCCAGCCCAGGGTGGACATGAAGGGCTTTAGGCCCCAGCCTTGCCCACAGCAGTGCACCATGGCCCTGGCCCTGCCCGACGCTCCAGGCTTCCCACCAAGTTGCAGTGGCCTCCCACCACTAGGCCAAGCCGATGCTCTAAATGTCTCCTCCCCACACAGTGGCAGGGTTGTCACCCCTCAGACGGGGAGGGCTAGGACCTGCCAGCTGCAGGGTCGGCAAGTGGGGACGGGGCCAGCAGGACACAGGACACACTGATGCTGAAACTCCACCTCAAATGCCCAGCCATGGTCTCCTCGCTGTCTCCCCAGACTCACAAGTTGAAGCCCTAGGACCTCAGAACGGCACTGTCGAGGGGCAGGGTCTTCACAGAGGCCACCAGGATGGGTGTCTGTATAAGAAGAGTGTAGGACTCAGACCCACGCAGAGGGACGACCCAGGGAGGAGACGGTCATCTACGCACCAAGGACAGGTCTCAGGAGGAAGCAGCCTGCTGACACCTTGCTCTGGGACTTCAGCCTCCAGACCGGGAGGAGACGGCTCTCTGTTGTTTAAGCCGCCACCCTGCAGGGTGACAGCACCCCGGCTGAGGGAAGCAGTGGACAATAACTAACCTAGGGGCTTGCGTCCTCTCCTGCCAGTTTCCCCATCACCCAACCCCCTCCACCATCCTAAGCCCCAGAGGAAGTAGGACTAAGCCTCCCACCCCCAGCTGGCACCCAGCCCTGCAGCCCAAAGCCGGCCCAGGGAGCTGCCCTAGGCAGTTCTGGAAGATGCAGCCGAGACACCACGGCCACACACAGGTGGTCCTGCTGCCCTGCGGGAGGGCACGAGGGGCTCGGGGACTGGGGAGAAGGCAAGGGATGCACAGGTGGAAGGCGAGGGAGGAGAAGGAGGCAGAGGCCACGTGAGGCAGGAACTGACTCCTGAGGCACCACGGCTGGCGGAACTCTGCCCCCACCCCCGCTGCGCTACAGGGTGCCACGTCTGCGTGGGGGTTGCCAGGTGCCCCTGCCTCCTCCCCACCTCCTCTGTGCTCCACAGAACACAGAGCAGGAACCCAGAGCCAGCGGGGACAGAGGGCACCAGGCCCCTGGGACACATGGCAACCCTGGGTCTCCACTGTAAGGGGGTGGAGTCAGGGCCACAGCTGGAAGCACCGCTGGCACCGCTGGCGCCCAGGTCCCATCTCTGCAGCGCTCCATGAGGTCAGAGCAGGCTCGCCTCCAGAGCAGGAGTGTGCCCGGTGCACGGGCAGGCGCGTGTGTGTGTGGGCATTGAGGGCCCGCCAATCACACCTGCTCATCAGGCCTTCACCTTCAGCCCAGCGGCTCCATGAATCAACTCCCCAGAAAGAAAAGCGTATCTTCCAATTAGGGACACCGTGACCTCGGCAACACGGACACCCAGAAAGGAGAGAAACAAGCAGCCACATCCTGGCACTTCCTGGGTGTCCCAGGAGACTCGGCCCCGGAGCAGCTGCGACCGTGAACTTGTGACCGCAAGACGTCCCAGGCAGCTGTGGTGGAAGACAGCCCCATGCTGAGCCACTGCAGTGCCCCGTCTCAACCTCCGTGTGACTCCAGTAGGGACGAGGCCTGGGAGAGCCGGGGACAGATGGCGGTCTGGATTAGTGGGTCCCTGGGGAATGGGGCCCCGCGCCTCTCTATCTACCGAGGCATCTGTCAGTGTGCCTGCCAGGAGCAGCCCGCCACCTCTGCCTCAGGACAGGCCCTCCTCGTGGCTGCCCTGCCGGCCACCACAGACGTCCAGGCTTAACCCTCGAGCACAGGACTGCACTGGCCTGAGCTATGGGACACAGGCTGCCACTCAGGTCACCACTGCCCGGATCCCTGCTGGAAGGAAACTGAGGCCAAGCAAGGTTCAAATCCAGACGCCGCCCTTCAGCTCCGTGACCTCAGGCCACAAAGGAGCTCCGGGGTCCATCTGGGCTGCAGACGTGCACGTGCTGTGGGGGGATGCTCCTGAACGTGGCTCGTGGCTTCTTAGAAAGCGTCACTACAGGTCGGAGGCCCCAGGGCTGCAGAGCTTGCTTTGGGTTCAGACTTCCAGGGCCACATTTTCTCACTGTGCCGTGTTCAAGTACAGCCCCGAGTTCTTGGGCAGCACTCCACTGAGGGGTGGGGACGATAGACCCCCACCCCAAAATACCACATCAGAGAGACCCTCAGTGAGTTCTGAGGCCTCGGCCCCAGGTCAGCCGCAGGAAGTTCAAACAGGCCCGCAGCAACGACCCCGCATAGAAGCCCTGAGAGGACAAGGACGGAGGTGCCACACCATGCCAGCATCTGGGGCAACACCCTGCCAGAGCTTGGCCCGCGGCTGCCAACCAGTGGTCCCCAAACCACTGTCTGCCCTTCCCAGGAGCTGACCTGTCACACAGGGCTGGCCACGCCACACTGGTCAGAACAACTAAGAGGAGCAGAGGGAGAGTCGAATGAGGGAGCCAGGGGCGTCCCGTTGTCCTTTGCTGCCAGCATTTCCTCCATCTCAGCAAATCACAGTCCCCTCTGAAACAAGGGCAGGGCCAGGTGCCAGAAGCTGCCCCAGGCCCTGCCATTTGTGGCTGACGGTGTGGACACAGATGTCAAGGAACAGTGGTGACAGTTGGCAGCGTCCATCCAGCAAAGGAGACGTGTGCCGCGGAGCACTGAGCAGGCGGTGGGCTGCCTCCCACTGTCCAGGGGGCCAGGAAGCTGTGGAGGAGGTGCCGTCACATCAGGTTTGAAGGATGGACAGGAGCCAACACGTTTTGAATAATTGCATCCTATCTTCCCTGCCTAGCTTCCTCCCTCCCTTTGAAGCATCTTATGGACTTTCCCACATCACTCCCCATACTGTGGAGAAGGACTGGCCCGTTTACCATTGCCTGGAGGAAACCCGGAGCAAAGATGTCCAATGCCTGCCCCCAATCACACACCATCCACAAAGATCACCCCTAATGAAGTTCCGGGTCCTCCGAGCCACACAGTGGGCCCCACTGAGATGGTGAGAGAGGACCACAGCCTCAGACCATCCTGGAAGAGAGGAGAGGTCAGGGGAGGCAGGTTGACCTTGGCCCTCCCTAAGGTCACACTCCACCTCTCTGCTGTGAGCCACAAGAGTCCAGGGCAGAGAACGGAGATGTCAAGCAAACGGCCAAAGGCTGGGTTTTAAGACCAGAGAAGACCCCTGCCCACCTCTGCAGCCTCCCCGGCTCCGAGGTCACACCCGCCTGTCCACACATGAATTGCAGATTATTAAAAAGACTGGTCCCTGTTCAGTGCCTTAATGGGGCGATTGTCTTCACACTCGAGGAGGACCAAGCCAGAGGAGGCAGTGGAGTCTCGCCAACCCACCCTCCCCAGGCCTATTCGGCCTCCACCCAGGCCCACCCTGGGCTCAGTCTAGCAAGGCTCCCAAGCACCTGGCCACAACCCCGCTTGTAGGGACCTTGAGGCCTCCCAGCAGGTGACCGGGTGGGTCACGGAGTCGCCTGGAAGGCCTGGAGACCACGCCGGCCACCAGCCTGTCCTGCCCTGCCTGGGACCCCCAGCTTGTACAGCAGACACACCCTCTTAGCACAGCTAGGTTCATTTGCTGACACAATTAATAACAAGACCGAACAGCTGCTGAGTGCCTACTGTATGCCTGCTGGGTGTCAGGAATCCCACCCAGGGATGGGAACAGCACCAAGAGCCCAGACCCAGGCTGGCCTGCACCTCCCCAGAGCAGCCCCACATTCCCACATCCTCACTGAAGCTTATTCTGCGAGGGGCCCAGGGAAGGCTCTCAAGTCACAGGCAGAGCGTCCTCTTGGAGAATCCTGCCCTTGTTCCACCAACGGTGACGATCAGAACCGCTGTGATGGGGAGCTCACACTACCCGAGCCCCTGGAGAGCGGGCGCTGTGGGAGGCACAAAGCCCAGCCAGGCTGCAGGGCACCTGCCCTCCCACGGGTGCCAGGGACAGACACCGGGAGAGGGGCCTGTGTTCCCCTCGGTGCCATCCCCGGAGGACACTGCCCTGGCAAGTCGAGTGGAGTTATTCTGGGACAAGCAGGGACCCACTCAGGGTGACCCCTGGGCTCTGCAAAACCACCTCCCTCCCAGGGTGGTGGAGGACCACCGCCTGCCTGAGCCAGCAGCCAGGTCCCAGCCCCGTGCACCTGGAGAGAGCTCCGTGGGGACGGGAACCCTGCGGTGACCCACAGAGAGGGGGGACGCTCCGAGGACAAGGACATTCTCCAGACCAGTGCTGACAAGGATTAGTTCCAGGACAACGGCCTCATGGAAGGAGGCCATCTCACCACCAGCACTTAGGAAGCCCCAGCACCAGAAGCTGGACGAGTTGGTGACTGATAAGAGGCCCAATGAATCAAAGACTCCTGGACGCCTGTCTTCGTCCTTCAGTGAAACAGGTAGAGACGGGCAGTGGGGGGTGGGGGGACAAAGGGACCTCAGCTGTGGAACCGTGGAACACTCTGGGCCCACGGCATCCTAAGATGGCCTTTAATGCAGGCAGGCCACGAGCAGCGAGGCTGCAGAGACCAGGGCCTCGCAGCTCAGCACGCTGCCTGCAGAAGGCAGCACCCACATGGGGCACAGGGCCGGAGGGGCCCCTTTCTGGTCCTGCCCATCCCCCAGAGCACCACTTAGCTCAGAAGCCTCCGCCCATGCCTCCTCCACAAAGATGCCCAGGTTCCAGTGGCCAAGCTCACCCGGCCTGCAGCCTCCACCCTCCAAAGCTCCTTCCCAAGAAGGGCGGGGCCTGCGGCTGCACTCAGGGAGCCAAGCACACACGCCTGCCGTCTGAGACTCGGGCGCACTGGTGGACCGCTGAGGGGCGGGGTCCTAGGGATTGAACCCAGGTGCTCCTCACTGAACTACACCCCGTTCAGTGGGGTGGTAGAATCTTGCTGACTTGCCCAGGCTGGCCTTGAACTTGGGCTCCTCCTTGCCTCAGCCTCCCACATAGCTGAGGTTACAGGGTATGCGCCACAGTGCCTGGTGCTCAGTACCTAGTGCAAGCAACGCTGATGACCGGCCCGGCACCCTCTGGGAGGACCTGTCCTAGGAAAGCATCAGCCACACGCACGGTTAGGCCCCAGGGTGAAGAGTTGGCCAACGCATGTCAACACAATCATTATAATGTTAGAGATCGGCACCGTTCTGGGCCATGGAGGAAGGAAAATGCTCAAGAAATGGCAGTGCAGCCAACTGTCACTTCAAGGGTTTGCACCAGCATGGGAAAACACTTCCAGCGCGACAGGGGCTACCCAGGATCTGACCTGCGTGCATGGAGCCCTGCGTGTGCGTGTGTGTGCGCGTGTCTGCACAGAAGAGCCGGGGGGAGCAGCAGGGGAGCCCCCAGAGGCCAGGCACTCGAGTCTCTGACAGTCGGCACCTCCGTGGCTGGTTCCAGGTTTCTTTTTCCTTAGGTCTTTCCTCTTGCCAGGCGTGAATGAGAAGGGTTTGTTCCCTGATGGGAACTGAGTCGGGCTTTCTCGTTGTTGCTGGTTTTTAATAAAGTCCCAGTCAACCCAGGCCTCAGGAGGGCAGGGATGGTGGTGTCCTGTGTCCAGTCAGGACGGAGGGGCCTTCCCTCCACTGCCCAGAGACTAAAGAAGCCCTGCGTGCACCGTGAACCAGCCCGGGGAACAGCCAAAAGGACAGTGATCTCGGCTCCCCGCTCGGGGTGGGACGCCTCCCGGAGGCCAGGCCACCGTACTGCCAGCCCAGCAGAGCCACGGCCGCACGCAGCCCCTCTGGCCTGGCCCCCAGGAGCCCTTCCTTTTTAAGTGCGCTGCTGAGATCTCACCGCTGCCCTGCAGGCCTGCTGAGCACAGCCCAGGCCCCTTTCTCTCCCTGCAGACCCTCTCCTGGGCTCCGTGGACGGAACCCAGCACACGTGGGGCTTTGCGGCTGGCTTCCTTCACGGCCAGTGTTGGAGCCGATGCCAGGGCTTTGCTCCTCATGGCCATGGGACACTCCCTCCTGTGGAAGGGCCACAGCTGGGTGGCCCATTTTGCTGCTGCTGTCCACCTGGTGGGTCTGCCTCTTGGCCATTGTGCATAGGACTGCGTCTTCACACGCAAGCCGCGATGTGGACCAGGCTCTCCCTTCCCTGGGTGCGTGGTGCGTGGGCTGCTGGTCACAGGATGCTGCCCTGCGTTCTGTCCCCCAGACGTGCTGTGCTCCTTCCCATCTCGGGCCCGAGATGCCCCTCCCTGGACCCTCGCAGCAGGCTCCCACGCCCCTCCTGGCCACCTGGGCCCCTGCAGGTCACTGTTTGCTTGATCTCTTCACACACTTGGCACCAGCTCAGTTTATTTCACTGGGTTTAGGTCTTCGGTCCCCCGTTCTGGTGAAGTGTGAGCGCTGTGAATGCGGGGCTGGGGTCTGTCTGGCGCGGTCCTGAGAATCCCTGCCTCCTCCCTCCGTATCAGATACTCGGGAGACCCTCAGTGAATGTGCTTAATTCTGCTCATTTCCAGGGTCCCTGTGAAGCACCTCCTCTTCCCGAAAGCCGGCTCTGACCTCACAGAGCCAGGTGTCCCCCACTGAGGCAGCCCCCTCACCTGCTCCAGTGGGGGGGCGTTTCTTCTCTGGGTCCCTCATCCCTGCAGGACCCCTGTGCAGAGCAGGAGCTGGCTGAGTTGTGCCAAGCCACAGCCACAGCGGACATCACTCTTTTGCAGTGGCCATGCTGGGTGGCAAGTGACTGGGGAAACCCTTGCCTGTCAGCTCCTGGGACAGGAGGGCTCTGAGGGCGAGGCCACAGGTTCAGAGTCTCTGCAGAGCTCCCTGATTGCTCTGGTCACATGCCTGAGGACGACTCTCCCATGGAGGAACCCACAGACCCTGGCCAGTCCACCCACAGTGCAGACCTGGCAGGACCTTGGGAGTGGGCTCTGAGCTCTGCCCTGTGAGAAGTCCCAGGGTGCTGGTGGACACCACTGTCTGGCACTCACTCCTTTAGGGCATCAGTTCAGCTACACAAGAAAAACAAAAGCAGGGATGATATTCAACCAAAGAACCTCAGACATCTGGTCAACCCCAGGGCACAGCCTGCTCCGTGAACACAAAGG